>NW_028188702.1:0-72021 GCF_978046115.1 Saccoglossus kowalevskii
AATCTAGACCCTTTGAAACAAATTTTGCTGACACAACGTGTCAACGTGGCAAACCCCAACTTTTTTTTAAGCGGGCGACTGCCAACTACCCCTGTGTGTCGCAGCCTCTGGTTCATCTATTTTTCTTTACGCAACTTAAAAGGTCAAAACGCTCGAAGCTCCCAGCAACGCCCGTCGCCACTTTTACTCGTTCTTTTACTTGTTTAACTGCAGGAATATAACATTATATATTCTGAAAAAGTTTGACATAAACTCCGCCCTCTAACAATGCAACGTTTAAATATAATTTAATGGCAGCCTGTTTGCCAAACAATGTCGTCAACCCGTGCAGACGTAGACATTATTTATTATAATAAAAATAATCATACAAACCTATATAGACAAGAAGTTGAAAATATATTTATAACATATAATACTATAATATATATAATGAAAAAAAAATGTTTTCTATTCAATAATAACACCAGAATTTGAACTACACACAAATTTAGCATATATCGTTTAATTGTTTTTTTGATTTACAGTCAAAAGCAATTTATATGAAAATCAAATTAACAAATTCAGATATACTTTCTATTGTTCCAATATCATACCCGTGCATAAAATCTCATTTTTTTTTATTTTTTGGGGGGAAATACAAAGTATATTAAACTGTCTCACAGGCACATGCACACTCAACATCAACCATAAATGCAGTTCTCATAATGTAACGATTTCAATATTTAATATATCTCTCCCTAATTAAACTTCGATGAACTAAATACTATAATGCTAAACGCGAGAATTATGTCTCTTGAGCATAACGACTACTATGGACGAAATTCAACTAAACAGATTCACAACATATTTCGGCTAAACAAACTAACAAAAATGCAATATCCTCATCCAAGTGGTGGAGTGTGGATCGTGCATTTAAATAACGAAAGGATTTACCGGCTTATAAGGTTTTAAATGCATACGTAAATTACATACAAAGGGGAATACTTTGTGACTTGTTATAGGTGGAGAAATAAAGAAATACTTAATACATATATTGCATGCACGAATTGTTACATTCTTCGCAAGGAGAGCAGCCTGATTGGACGACAAAGAATTTATCTGGGGTGAGATTTTTCTCCAAATACTATGGAACCGAAGACTTGATTCCCGAGAATCAGAATGACGTCAGATGCGATTCTGCTGTGGTATGAACATGAATGTCTCAGGCCGAGGTGATTCCAGCATTCTGTATAAATTTGAGGTTAATAAACTTTGATGAGTTTGGTAAGACGGGTCAACAAACTCGGTTTTGCATTTCTGTCAGTTTGCATAACATTCCTGTCGCACCTGATGTGGTAGTTTCTCACAATTCTTTTGGTTTCGACCAATTAGAAATGAGCAGTGTAGACAAAGGGGTGTCATCTTGATTTACATATGTTCCCCAATAAATTTAACAAGAAATCGTGCCTTGGGCTGCATGTTGGACGATCCACCAGAATTACGGTATAACACAGATAACGTCAACATTGAACTCCGGATTGAGAATTTACTCTCTGTTCGTACTGGTGTCAGCTATGGCACTGTACAGCGTTCTGATGACGTGAACCACCCCTGGAAACCAAGCCGTCTGAAGTTTGTCGTCACGTTTGTTGCTTCAGTTCGACATCGTTACGTCCAGTAAAGTACATCTGCCTTACACGCACAAACAGCCAGGTTTCAGTTTCCCTCTGCCTTACCTTCATATTTCGACCGCGGTTACGTTTATCGGAACCGTCTAAAATATTTAGGCAATGCATTAATATTTAATTAGACGATTTTGTGAAGCTATTTGTGTATTTATTGTCAAACTTTTGTTCTTTGTATTAAAGTGTGCGTACGCACATTGCAGTTAATTCAAATTTGGTGCCATTTAGTGCTGTGCATGTATGATGAATGTGTTCGTTCCCTTATTTATAAATTCTCTATGGTTCTTAGATGTCCAATTGTTTTGGCCTGAGATCATTGCCGTCTTGTAACGATAACCAACTTAATGATTTCCAATGCCTTTATGGCCCGTGAAAAGAACCCACAACAAGTGTGATATATATAGTTTAAGTCATACGAATCACTGTTTGGCATTTCCATTCGTTTGTATGAATTATTTCGGATTGAATACTAATATATATATATACCTCTTGACATTGGTGACAGCGGTTGGATATTGTTAAAAAGAAACAATATCCACAAATCATGCTACCCTTCTATAAAGAAAACTTTATCATACGTATGTACAACACGTGTAATACACCGTTTCTGAAAACGTTATTACGTCAGGTTATTGAATTACACTTTCGTTCTGTTTTAAAATAATTTGTATTGTCTAGTTTTAAGTACTATTAAGTTGTCACCGCTTGTCTAATCTTTTTGCCATTTCCATTCCCCCCTTGGGGCCTTCTATCCCGTGTTCTGGTCATTTCCACTTTGGGTTGATATCTTAGTTGCCATTATGACTTCAGAAATAAAACCTATTAAGTCCCCTGGGAGATCTGTCGCCTGTACTTGGCATGAACCCAAAACTGCTTTGGAAGCTATTGACATGTTTACTGATAAAGCGAAGGCTATGGGTTATGAGGGGAGGACCTAAATCGGTATTTTAGAGAAGAGGTAAATAAGTGGAAGAAATAAGACCGTGAAAATAGAGCCTTACGCAGAGGCGTGGAAGCGAAGGCGAGAGAACAGGAAGCCAGAGCGAGAGAACAGGAAGCCAGAGCGAGAGAATAGATTGAGTTAGCGAAAGTTACAGCACAAGAGAATATTCGGTATGAGCGTGAAAAACATAATTTCGACTTGGAACGCATAAATAAACAAGTCGAATTGCAGGGGAACGGACGCAATAATGTCCATGGAAAACGCCCTAATTTACCTGAATGTAACGAGGGGGAAGATCTTGATTCCTATGTGAGACGCTTTGAAATTTATGCGAACCAAAACAAGTGGGCAGGAAACGAATGGGGGAGCAATTTTAGCTGCGGGAGATATCTTTCTATTTACAATTCGTTGAGCTTGGAACAAATTCAAGATTGGGAAGTAGTAAAACGAACTATGCAAAATGCATACAATCTTACGTAGTCAACTTGTCATCGTACTCAACAACGTTCTGGTACGTCAACAAAACTATTTGATGTGTGTTAAGTAAACATGAAATATCTTGTTTTTGAAAGAGATCTAAGTTCTCGTACACGTGCACATCTTTTATAGACTGGTTACATATTTTGGGTAAAAAATCTATCAATTCAGTAAAGTTCGCCCCCGGGCCTTCAATCCCATGATCCAAAGGGTGACTATCAATAAACATTGACTTTCATGAATAGACCGGGAGTGTCAGACTTATCTTTAGTTACAGAGGGCGCCCTCTCTTCGTCCCGCTTTAACATATTAGCGTGAAAAAGTTTAATTTCCCACCTTTGTTAATTTTATAGTCACATTCCTCCACCCGTTCCTTCACGTCAAAGGGGCCATGCTATTGTAAATGTAGCTTGTCATGGGCTACTGGCAATAAGGGAAGAACCTTATCATTAACTTGAAACTGTCTATTCTTCTTAGTTTTATTAAAGTGATGTCTATATATGTCACTAGATTTATGCAGCGCTTTTCAAGCCATTTCGCAACTTTGTTCTAATCTGTTTTTGAGGTCCAGAACATAAGTATATGTAAGTTTAGTTTCAGGTTCTACATTCTCATTAGTCCAGAGCTCGCGCAAGATTGCCATATGGCCTCGAACAGTACGGCCATACAAAAGTTCAAATGGCGAAAACCCTAAGCTAGCTTGAGGGACTTCCCTATACGCAAACAGGAGGGGGCTTATATAACGATCCCAGTCATTCGCACATCCGGGTTAACATTCGTTTTAGAACCCCATTAAATTTCTCAACCAATCCATTAGTTTGCGGATGGTAGGGCGATGTCGTCATCTGACGCACGGACAACAGTCGGGATACTTCCCTCATGACATCAGAAATAAACTGTTTCCCCTGATCTGTCAAAATTTCTTTAGGGATTACAACCCGACTATACATGTTGACTAACTCTTCAGCGTATATTTTTGAGTGGAGAAGCCTCGGGATATCGAGTGGCATAATCCACGAGTACTAAAATATACCGATATTTTCGGGGATTGTCGGACATAATGGGACCCACCAGATCTACGCCTACGCGCTGGAATGGTATCCTGATTAGTGGCATGTGTCCTAAAGGGACCTTACCACCCCTTCCCCGGGGCGTAGTTTTCAGACATACGTCACAAGATTGACAGTAACGTTTTACATCAGCATGGAGGTTGGGCCAAACAAACTGCGACATAATACGATCTAACGTTTTCTGGTGTCCCAAATGTCCTCCCATAAACGAGTCATGCGCAACTTTCATAACTTGTTGTCTATGTTTTTCAGGGACTACAAATTGACTTGTTTCTTGGCCAAAATTGACTCGAGGAGATTTATAATAACGATATAACATTTTGTCATTCATTCTAAATTGAACTGTAGCGAGTCCACCCTTTCCATTCCGTTAATTTGGCCCGACTTGCATAGTTTAAAAATTCTAACGTTCTATCTTTCTGTTGGGCAGCTTAAAGCGTATCAGTATTAATTTGATTATCAAATTCATCAGTTTTAGCTATGACGAGAGGGCTTCGTTTCCGCTTTTGAGCCAAAATCTGGGCACGAGTTTCTACTGCACCAGCCTCGATTATACGGGAGGTCGATTCACGGGGGGTATCATCCGGGCCCATTTATTTAGACTGATTAATATTTTCTTGTGGCAACGAGTAACAAAGGCGAGTCGAGCCTCTTTCAGTTGTAAACGAGTTAACAACTGGTATCATTTGATCTACACTCTTTGAACGGTGAGGGCGTTCCGTATCTTTCTGCGTGTTCTTCAGGTCAGGAGGCCTTCTGACCCTTGAGGCGCGATGGAGGCAGATTTTGGATGTCTACATTCTTTTGGGAAGTGTCGGAGTCGTTTTCACCGGCAAAAGCTTCTTTGATGACATCCGTCTCAATGGCCACGTTGTTATTGTAGTCCACTGCGTCGTTTTCACAGGTAGATTTATTTAATATTGGAATTGCACCAGTGTCATTAGTTTTTTTTCCTTGGAATCGCGCCAAGTTGAGTTGAAATCCTCGAAAGTACACAAAGTCAATGGTAGCAATCGAATAAGTTCGTAACGCACTTATCTGGCTTGTGATTGAGAGAGTTCAAACTTCGGTGTTTACTTCATAGGCGCCGCCATCTTGTTTCACATAGGTCTCGCGTTTAGCGTCAGTTCAATTAAGTTCGGTATGAGTACAGATCGGAAAACGCAATTTTTCAATGGTTACTAAATTACGATCAAGTCAAGACGCTTTCCATAGCGGTACCAAATGTCTTCTGTTGACTGGACGAAAACATGTAGCTCATATTCAAAGCTATCGAACACTAATACTTCGTATCATGGAGTGGCTCAATCATCACATGTGCTCAGTCGACATTTGTAGAAAGATCGACTCTCTAATTTAACTAAAAAAAATACATCATAAAAGGGGCAACACTTTCATGAAATGACCATAATAAATCACAATTAACACATCAGAACTTAATTATTCTGAACTTAACACATAATTAATAAAACAACATTTTCAGTGAATCGTAGGACTTTCATTGAGCCTCACAAGCATCATTTGCAAAACTACATACCCCAAAGTAAAAACTGACCCAAACTGACCATTAAGGGCACAGCCCCGTTATAATAAATAAAAGAACATCTCACATTATGATGGTATCATATGGAAATACTTTAAATTGAACAGTCGTATAACCGAAAATCTGACAACATGCACCGTAATTCAGATATCTCAATCTATAAGGTCGAACATTATATAAGCGCCCAGTTGAAAAGCACAGATATGTTGTATGAGCCAGCGTATATTCATTCGTGTCATTGATTCAATATAATAGAAATCATACGACATGTTATGAGTACACATGTGTATAAAGTCATAACACAGGATGATTAGAGTCGTGGAATCAAGTCAGGGTCAACAACAGAACATATAGTGGAGTCAATCAAAGGAGCTTTATGATTGGTAGAGAAGTAATGAGCGGGATTCAGTAACACGTTTAACACGTATTTTCATAACACTTTTTGCCTGAGCATACAGTTTGTGAACAGGATAACATAAGACAACTGGCAATATTACATTTTTGATTCTAATATATATTCATGAAGTTGAAAATCTTGCGGGTCTACTGTGAAATTGTTCAAGGTATTAAATTCCGTCGACTGCTTCCCCAGGTGCTCTGGTGAATGTTCAATTTTCTGATTTGTTTGTTTGAATTTAACGAAAATCGACAAAAAACATCGACTAGCATATGTTACAGAATCATGGCAAACAAATATTGCATTGCATTATTAGTACAATCAAAAATATGTCATTCACTGTAATACATACATAATACACACGTAAGTATACGTATTACATATGTATTGATTGACGCTCCCTATAGTTGAGATCCCGTTAGGTTTTTCCGTTTGTTTTTGAGATAGAGGACGCTATGACATAGTGACTGATTTTCCTGTATTCAAATGAAGTTTCTTGACAGCTGTCTTGCGGATTATGGACAATCAAAATAGTTCTATGACTTGTTAATGAAAGCCATTTATAATGTGTCTCACACAATAATACTTATGGCGACAGGTCCATCATGGCGTTTTCGTACTGTGCCACTTGCGTGAAAACAATTGTGGTTTCATTGTAGCTAGGTTTGAATAATATTTAATATTATTTATATGAGCTCTGACGAGACACTGTCATACTGACTGAGAAGTAAAATAACCTGTACTAATCTTTTGAAATCTGATATACAGTGTGAAATACATTGAGCAGCATTTACCATGTATGTTGGAACATGCCAGACAGTTATTAGTATAACAGTTATTATTACAATTAATATTAAACACCAGTCACCGAAACGCTATGAGCTACAGCGTGCCGTAATTTTGCGGAATTTGACAGGGTATTTTCATCCTATCATATACGAAACTGCGAAAACAAATATGGGATGAATCATGGCTGCCGTCAGGGTTTGGCGCGAAACAAAGAAGTGAGTTGATTCTGTTCTAAAGTTGTCTGATTTCGGCATTCCCATGATGTGTCTCAGAAGGAAAAGATGTATAATAATGAGTTTATTACGGGGATACCTCAAAATATGCACTCAGGCAGTACGCCGTCGCATTGACCCGCTGAGCGTCGGTCGATACTTCCGCTATACTGTCTTTGTGCGTACTTTGAGGTATCCTCGTAATACCCTTATATTATCGTGGCAAATACATAATAGAAGAGGCCTAATATAGAGAAATATATACAAGATTAATAGAGTGATATATTTAGCATTTTGAAAGGTGGAATCTTAGATTATCTGTCAATCATATTTGCCCCTGTATCATATTTGGTGTGCAAGGACGCATGCTTGTTGTATAAACGCTAAGTATCTAACTTGACCCAACGGACGCACTTTCAATCCAATCAGAGTGTAATTCCTGCTAGTGTAGCTAGGTGAGCTGCAATTATTTTGCTTTTCTATGGTTGCTCGACCTAAAAAAAAAAACGATATAATCTGCATTATCAAAGCCGTGGCTGTGTGACGGAAACGTATATTCGTACTTCTGAACCTAAACCGATATTGGACATCAGCAGATAATCTAATATAACTATTGCCAAAACCAAACATTGTGCGAAACATTGGTACTGAATAATCAACACCCTCGCAAACCTCCTGTCAGTGGTCCTTGTTCGCTGATCTCAGTTGTTTTTCATTACTAATTTTGCTTACTGTACACAATGCACTTCCCATTTGCATCTGTAGCTCCAATTAGAAAGGTCTTAACTTTAAGATATAATACTTCAACACATTCAAATGCTTCGAACATGTTATCATATTAACTGTGTACTTAAATAGGTCTTGGATTTATGAGGGAATTTGTAATTTAGGTGGTTACATTAAGGGCTTGGGAAAGGTTGTATCATCTTAAACAATTGTTTGATAATATAATTATAAACAGGCTTAATTATTATTCAGAGATTTGCATAACATTCGATGACAATGATGAGACGATTACATGTACAATTTAGCTTTGCGTCACTTCTATAGAATAAGTCAATCCATTAAAAGAGCTGATGTTTCCCCTTTACTGTCAGTATCTCACGATTGGAACACACTTTTGTTTATTGTTTAAAGCGGGTGATTTGTCGCCTGTGTATACGTCAGATGACCATAGCCTGTCGTTTTTTAGCGAATTTAATCATCGTCGCTTGGGACTCAATTCCTGCACGTGCACAGGTGACGACCACTGCGCTTTATTATTAGCTTGCTGTCTACTCTGTATGAACATATGTAGCGTTGTTTTCAATAATGAACGACTGTTCGAAAAAACAGAAAATATCAAAGACCTTTTGCCCTAAATAATAATTAATAATTCACTTGTTGAAGATTGGCACATACATTTGTCAACATGTTACTATTACCTTCCTGTCTAGCCTGTTGAATCATGTCTGGCATTTTTCTTATCGGAATCGAGATATCTATTTACAAGAGTAATAATTTACTAACGAAGTATGTTGGAAGCACTGATAATGCACTACTGTTTCCAGACACAACATGTCAAAAATCACTATAGATACAATACCAGACTTTGAGGGTTCGACAATGGCGACACTGACTGACTGACTTATTGAACTGGTCACAGTGATGTCTCACAGGGGAGTGACAGCAAGCAATAAACTAGGTTCTTACCGAGGGGCAAATCTTGCAATGAGCCAATTTGAATACTGAATAGTGAGTCGTCAGCACCAGAGAAGAAAAATCTATATTCGGGTATAGATGAAACTAAACATGTCTTAGTGCATATTGAAATCAATAAATCAATAGAATACCAATACCATAATAATAATTTTGCGCACAAGTTATGGTGACCTCTACACTAACCTGTATAAATATACAGCAATTCATTTAGTTATACAATATCAGCTCTAGTCATCAATACATAAATTGCTCTTGTTACAAGTACAGCAGCACAGTGTTCTTTCACTATAACTAGTGTTCATAGTTAATGCAATGGTAGACATGTCACATCAATGTGTATCACATTGATGGTAGAACAATCCAATGCATGTCAACGTCCTATACAAATTACAGTAGTCCTAATGATCACTCAGTTTTATACCAGGTAGTCTTCAAATTGTCGTCCGTCACCTAGGTAGTCAAGCATACCGGATTTTAAGTTGCTCACTGGCTGGTTATTTGTCATTAGTCTAAGGGCTGCAAGAGGAAATCAACAAACATGGCTAGAAGTAACATATTGATGGCTATACACAAACGCTGATATTTCTCATTTGTAATGAACATCGGAAAGATAATTACACAGTTATAATACGCACATATGTTGGTGGAAACTTCGCAATATGGAAAACTATCTTGTGTAACAGATTACAAAAATAATTTATATAGTGCTACATGGTTACAATACATGTGACATTTCTTTACGTTCCATAATTCGCAGACAAGAGTCGTATTCGGCAACATTTTTACTAAATTTACATGAAATAAAAAAGGTATAATTCTAGAAGTCGTACGAACACTTTATGCTTAATTTTTAATATTCTGCTAATTTATTCATGACGTAGCAGTTTCTCTGTTGATGAACAACATCCGTTCTTCATTATTTTCATATTTTGAATTTTATGTTTATAATAAATTCGAACAAGTTACTATTTCATGTATACATTTTAGACAATGCTCACCAAATCAAAAACAACTCCCCAAGTCCAGGGGTTTTGCCCCTAAAACAAAAAGAAATACATGGTGAATAGAGCAGCGTAAATACAAACAGAATAACAAAAAATGACCTTTCTGACCATTTACTGACTGCGTTAACGCATTTGAAATACAGGGTCGTGTACAATTTGGGTAATTTTCCACGTTTTCATTCCGGTTTTTGTACAATTTGGATTGTAATGTGCCCACTGAAAACACAGTTGTGAAATAAACCGATTTTGTGACTGGTCATACTACCTGTAACTATGGATATTTGGCGTTCAGCGGTACTTGGGTCGACCAAAATTTGAGACACGGCGGGACGTGGTGTATCATGTACGGCGACCGGCACGGCAACCTCAGTTCCAACATCTGACCTGGATACCTTCGGTATAACAACAGATTTGAGACAGTATGACTGACAAGTTTTGTCGTTGTTCTGTGGTATGTTTTCTGGTGTAAGATCGGATTCTCTCATCGTTTTTGTGACACGTACATAATACGCATTGTCTCAACTCTGGCTAGCTATCGACATTAGATTCATCATCTCCAATAGTGGAGAATCACAATACCATATATCGTCGTAGAATTCTGCGTTGTCCCGTGTTCTTTGAAACAGATGGCAATTACCCGGGTGCAATTTTGTCAGCTGGAATTTGAACGGCGCTACCGGACACCGGTTGTTATTGTTTTGCCTGTGACTCGTAGTTTCTTGCATTTTTTTTGTCCTTCAATCTCTCAATCTCATCTATTACTTAAAGATCATGTTTTCTTTGTTGGAGGTTCGCAATACATCTCAAAGTCACAACACGTAGAACACAGCGTTCTGGCGTTCGTTTAGACACCTCCAGGTGTTAAGGGACAGTGGTTTAGGTTTGTGTGGCGAACGACAATCACCCAACGACCGATGCTAACAAAAAGCAATATTATGATTATATAACTTTTGAGATGTTTTTAATTCAGTAATTTTTTTAATATTCTTCTAAAATTTAAACACTATATTTCCCTAAAAATTAAATAATACCGGTCTTATGTATTCCCGTATTAAACCTGTAGTCAATTCATGTTCCAGGACCACTTCGTTTAGCCGTGCAATAACAGCCACTATACCATTGATTGCATATGCAAATGTTGTGTTTGGACCAATTAAATCAATGGATTAACACCATAAATATACTGGTATAATATAATACGTAATATCGCAACTATTGGAATATAACCTTACTTGGTCCACTGGCACTTTTGGAAGTTCAATTGTTAATTTTGAAACGTGTTTTTCAAAAAAGTGGGTAAGACTGAGGAGTCCTATTGTAGAAGGTGGAAGGAGCTTTTTAACACTGATAGAATTAAATGCAGGTTTTTCTTATTGCTATGGACCTCTTTCATGCCTGAGTCTTGTTGAAACTATCCAAAACATCTCTGTCACACATTTTCACGTCTGCTTCAGATATTGCCTGACATCATTCTCTTTTCCTGTAATTCCCACAATCTCATTACCCTCATTAACGGCACATCTTTCTGAGTCTCTCGGAGGATCTTTAGAATTTGATGTAGCTAGATTAATCATCGGCCAGTATACAATGTAATTTTATACATCTTTGCGAGAGTTTTTCTGTATGGCTGTAGAGCATGGCAAAATATTGGATTGCGACTAGATATATTGGACACAGTTTATGAGACATTGTTTCTTGGTTTTATAATTTAAATTGACAAAACTTATAACTTTTGTGATCAATAATTCAACACAGACATATTTGAATTTTAGCATTAACAATTATAATTATTAGTGTAATTATAGTTTATTGGAGACTAATATAGTTTATTAGTTTATTTCTTGAATGATGTAGTGTTTTACTGGTAAGTTAGTGCAAAAAGGTGAGAACCGATTGCATTACCAATATAAAAGTTGTGAAAAAAGTTACAGGTCAAGGTGATAGTGGCGATATTCGACAAGAGAAGTGCTTGATCTGAGTAAACAATTTCAGTCGTGCAGAATCGCTAATGTATCCGGCAACTTGTTGTTATTTGATTCAGCTGTATAACCTAAACTAAGTCCCATGATATGGTGAGCTGAACTTTGTATCCAGCAAATTGTTGTTATCTGATTCAGCTAAGTGTATAACCTGAACTAAGATAAGTCCCATGATATAGTGAGCTGAACTTTCTGTGCTGTGTAATTCGAGCATCGACATCACTACTACTTTAACACACATGGATTCTCGCGCTCAGATTATACAATTTGCGAGACTGTTAGTGGACGACGTCGAACTATCGTGCATGTCATATCATAGTAGTGAGTCAAATAGATCGTTAATAGTTACAGCAATGGAGGTTTGCCCCCAAAATGTGACAAACAACGGCAAACTGTTCATATGTTCTATATTGTGGAGCAACACTGCAAACAGTAATAATATTCTCGAGAAATCTGCTCACCAACCTCACGCAACCTTTCTAGGGGGTCCGGGGGCATGCTCCCCCTCAACAATTTTGAAATCTACACCCTCTGAAACGCTAACTCCTGCATTTTAGGGGAAAATGTTGCTGACACAATGGCTTTCAGCTCGATTTTGGATGGGGTCAACATTTTTTTGAGGTGCGACCGCCCCCTTTTCCCCGTTCTCTGTCACTGCACTGGCTAACTGATTGATGCATGACGAATTCTGATTTATCTTTTCATGACTATTATATCAATAAACTTTGCTGAGTGTTATACCATAATAATTCAGTTTATTACTGTGCTGTTATTAATTTGCATATTCTGGCATTTGTATTACATCAGGGCTTGAAATCTTTTATGAAAACTCACCAGCCCAGGACTAGTCACTAAGATAATCAACTAGCCCTGACTAAGTAATCACTAGCCCTCAATATTATTGTCATGAATTTTTATTACTATGACACAGTGTACATACAGTATTGTATTTTTTAATGTGCATTTGGTATTTACTTATGAATCTAACTTTGCAGAACTGTCCAATAATATGTTTATCAATTTGATTATCCGTATTTACTTTATTTTATGTCCAAAAATGTGTTTCTTGCGAATACTGCTCTCTAGCCGTCGGGTTATGCTACTATCGGGATTGAAGTCCCTCAGTGCAGGCCCTTCAAGCATGATCATTAACTGATTGCGTAGAGACTCCTGTGTCAGTGAAGTTCTTAGCTGAGTTTTAACGATGTTCTGCTTTAAGAAAGCTCTCTCACAGCTGGCTGTACTGGGTGACACATCCATTACAAATTCTAGCATAGTTTCAGCATATCAGTCAGATAAGGAGGCTTTGTTTGCAACATCAAGCTATATATAAGTTTTGCTGTACGCCATTGTCTGCAATGTACCTTCAGTGCAGGCCACTGATGAAAAATTCTATCTCTCCCACCTTCTGAAAAATAAATGTGCAGGTAATCCATAAGTAGTTGTGTAAGCTCATCATTGTCATATGCAGCTAGAAGATGGTTATCTATTGGCCACTTCTGAAAGTTAAATATCATCATGAGAAGTGAAATTGGCTTTTCCTCCAATATTTCAAACCGTTTTTTAATGTATTTTATTGTGTTGTCAACTAATTTGTCTATGTATGTTGCATCCAATGCACTACTTGGTTGCCTTCCCTGTGACCTGTGAAGTTTAATGTTACCAAACATCAGTGTTTCATCATTGAAATTGTCATTGAAGTCATTCATATTCTTGCCAGGATATGCTTTTATTGCATTCAATGCCAGGTAAGTCTCTTCTAGTATGTCTGTCTTAAATAGATTTGCTAATATAGGTAAGTAATTGAGCAGGAAATGGAGCAGTCTTACAAACTTGATTACAGCGATAGTTCTGTAGTAGCCCTTTGCACGGCTTGAATTATCAGTACTGGAATTTTTATCTGTACTAGCATGTTCCAGGTGAGTCACAACTGGCCTCATAATTGTTCTTGATAGCTTTTACTGCTCGCTCCTTACTAGATAGCCAGCGTACTTGCTTCACTCCGCTTATGTGAGACAGATCATGTTCCAAACCACCAGAGATGTCCTTCAGCTCTCTTCTTCTTTTAGGTGAGTAGTGGTAAAACATGAAGAGTCTTTTCAGGGTTTCTTCAAACTTACCCATGACAGCCAGATTATCTTTGTTAGCATCTAGAACTGCTAGCTCTAATTTATGAGCAATGCACTGTAAGGATACCAGGGCAGGATTTATGTCAGTTAATTTTTTTGTAACACCATTTTTATTACCAACATTCAATGAAGCACCATCAAAATTAGCCATTACCAAGCTTCGCTTAATTTCCTCATTATCAGGCTTGAGTTTTTCAAAACTAAGTCCAACCTGTGATAACCCACTATCCAAAGTTTGCAAAAGACCATCAGAATTTGCTGCTTCTAGTGGTACAGTATCAACTTGTCTACATACTGGCATGCTATCAGTGGGATTCACATATTTCAGAAAAAAACAATCTCCTGCTCTATCTCAGCTGCATTAGTTGACCCATCACCAATAATGCTAAGAAAGTTAACTTCCAGTATCTCATCTTGCATAATTTTCTTCTGACATTCAACAATAGCTTTAAACATTTTAAAGCTGGCTATATTTCTAATTTTCTTCTATTTGCAGGCCATTTAGCTCCTGAACTTCACACATCATTTCAAAGTCAGAAAATGGTTTTACCCTTTTTCGCATAAGCAGTCCTAAATAACTTTCTCCCTCTATTCGGCATTTAATGTTGATACTGCCTTGCCTATAGGGGTTTCTGTCAACAGGTTTGGGCACATGTTAGCCTGTTTTATTTTCTGCAACTTGTTTTGCCCAAACATAACGAAAATAGCGACGAGTACATGCCATGTTTTCTTGTGTTTTTTCATATGATTTCAATGGATCCAACCTGAAGTTTGTTGTCCCTTTAAATAGCGGACTGCTTTTATCGGCCAAATCAGGGTATGGCTTACAACAAATGCAAAACATGTCAGCATCTTTATGACTTATCTACGAGCGTTCATCAGATCATGCCGGAATGAAATAACATTTCATTTTGTGTCTGTCATATTTTTGGTCACGCGTTAGCGTTACCGTATCTCCACAACTTTCACCTGATGACGTTGACGTAGGAGTTGGCAGTGCGGCCATCGACGGTTGAGGCTCTTTGGAGTTTTTGTCATACTCTAAATGTTGTCCTACAACTGCTGAGGCCACTTCAGTCTGCATACCAAACCCTGGTTTGTCATTTTAACCAAACTATAAGACAAGCCAATACAACCGACTACAAACCATCTTCAATATTGAACTACTGTAAGGATGTGAAAACATACTGGACTAGCTTGACTGTTCAGTTTGCCTGGAGCGCAAAAGCCAGGTCGTTGACCTAAGTTCATCATCTAAGCCATGACATAACTGAAACCAACAGCTTGTTTTCCTTCGTACTCAGGAACATAAGCCCATGTGCAGGGGATTGGGATGGCTTTCCTCGATTTACTTAAACACATTATCAATAGATAACATTTTGTGATTTTACCAGATTTTCTCGAAAATATTTGCTCTTCTCTATACATCCCAATCCCCTTATTATGATGTATAAGATCGAACATACATACCGTTGTGTTGTTATCGACTTTTTATAAAGTGTATTTTCCCATTGTGTAGGAATAAAAAAATATGTTTCACTTAATTTTAGATTCTATAGTTTAAGAATGTGTACGTGGGTATAACAAATAAGATTGAAAACATTCAGAGACAAGATGCTGTCAGCACTAATCGACACTATTCACTATTCATTTTGAAAAATATTGAGCTCAATGCCATTGCCGAATTTAAATATGTATACATCCTATTAACATACACTCAGACCAACAAAATTACATGCGTAAACACCACTGCAGGGATTCAATTGTTGTTTTTTTATTCTAGAACTTCTATTCTAGACAAGATAACTGAGTGCATATTTCTAGGATAGAATCATGCTGGTGTTGGCTGTAATCAGGTACCTTGTTGTTTCTTCTGTAGTTATTCAGCCACACGAAGCATATTTACGTAAACGTTGTGTGCTTATATTGTCAAATTAAAGAGTCGTACACTTACCTCAGTTATATTTAACATAAAGAAAGCAATATGGAGTGACATCATACACGCTGCCACGTTGTAACTTAGTCTCACCTAATGTTGCGTGTAGTAGATATGCTATACCAACTCTGTAATTGAGGAGATCGTGACCAAATAACTTACTTAATGATGTATCTTGACACAAGGTATCGGCATATGTTACCTATTAATGCAACACTCTTAATATTATCTCAATCTCGTGTGCGGGTTTACTGACTAAATGTTAATGGCTTCTTCCATCATTTTCACACGAACTGTTTCGAGGTCAAGAGGTCGGGTTTTGACCCCTTGATAGACAACACGCATACACACGCACACACATACATATATACACGTCTTACCATCGCTGTGACGACACACATTAAATCACATTTCAATATAGTTGAATTAACTTTTAATATAGTTGCTTTAGATTAAAACGTGACTCTATAGGTTTGCGATATAACTGGAGATTAATTAAACTCAATTACAATAAAGAATTCAAGTTCAAGCTTGAATAAATACAAAGGCAACAAAATAAAAATGACATAGAAATGGTTGCGAAGCTTATGTTTAGTAAAGGGGGTATGTATGGAAGAATTATATTAATAAGCCTCCAAAATTGAGTAAGATTACCCGCACATAAGATAGAAAAATAGTGCATATTATTAGGTGTTTTTCGTTAATAGTTAACACGATGCTGATAACAACCTACCCATATACAGAGTTGGTATAGCATATCTACTACACGCAACACTAGGTGAGACTAAGTTACAACGTGGCAGCGTGTGATTGTATGATATCACTACGTATAGCTTTTATTCATCTTACAAATATCTGTGATCACGGTGAGTGTACGACTGTTTAATTTGACACTATATTCACACAACTTTTCCATCTATGCACCTTATGTGGCTAATTAATGAAGGAGATACAACACAAACATGGAGCATGAGAGCATAATGTCTCTAAATGCTTTAACTTTTCTCGTGATACTCACGCTCGGTAATGGAACACGCTGCTAGCTAGCCTACACTTTCCATAATTGAATGGCAACTTAGGTAAAACATACTTTTTATAGCTACACAATGAGAAAACTCAAATTATGAAAGTGTAAAATTACAGAACAGGTATGCATGTCTGACCTTATACATCATAATATCAAAGTAGAGCATTAGTAAATGATTGAGCAGTTAATCAGTGGGTATGCAAACATTGTTGGTTATGATGGCTGGTTATCACCAAACTTAAATCTTGACGAGGCATGTCAACACTCAATACGCAAAATAACGGAAAACATATAAACATTATTTTGCCCCCGAAAACACTATAAACAAAGTAGTTCATTATTAAAGATAAATGATAGCATAAACAGTTTAGTTTTACTTTTTATGAATTTTTAATGTTTATCTATCCTATCTAATGCGATTTTAAAATTTCTAATCGCAACGCCAGGATCTTTAAATAACATCATCGTATTATGTCAAAAATACTTAACCTGAAGTATTGTACAGAACTGGTTGCCTAAACACTAACATGTTCCGATTTTAATGTCAATTGCCTGACTATTGTCAGTTTTTTTGTTGTTCTTGTAACTTGTTTTGTCACTTGTTGCCATACGTTTTTTGCATGTTCTTGAACTTTTTTTCATTACGGCTTTTGTATAAGTATTTATGTTTGATATATTAGTAATAGCTTTTTTAAGCAGCATGATGTAGCAGTGATGTTCCAAGTTTATCGATATCTGGAAGGCTCGTTATTACTGGTCATATACTTAGATTCCCATAATGGATTGTTGGAAATGAAATAAAATGTTCGACGATAAATTTCCAAAAAAACTGGACAACATATTTTTCCGACATTTAACTTACAAAAAAAACCATTTCACATAGTGTACATGGCTGGATTGAATGCATAAAATAGAGCATTATTGCTCCAACTTGCTATATATTTCAGAGCTGAATATATTATCTTAACAACCAATACCATTATTTCGAAGCCATGTGACGTTGATTATACTTTATGTATTTTTTATTATTTTTGTTTGCTGGAACTTGTAATTATTTAGTATGTTTCGTTCCTTCCTTCATTTAAACATATGAGCAAATACAATGCCATATACACAGAAAAGAAACTGTAAGATGATCAAAACCAGTTACTGTTCAGTGATAGTACCATTAACGACCACTGCAATAATTATAAATTTGAAGTAATTTGCTACATTGTGGTGATTCTTGATCAAAGAAAATAATGATTTCGATTAACAATAACGTTTGGAAACTAAATGTCTTATTATTTGATTTGCTAATTGACAGGAAAAAGCTTATATTGAGAAGTGATTTTGTCAGAGTCGTTCTATACTTATATTGCAATGCAAGATATAAAAGCAATTTACATGTCTTAGTATGGATTTCTATTACACTACAATGTATCCTCAATAACATGATAATTATTTATACATATTTCATTATAAATCAATGCGCGTTCAATACCGCAAAGTTTTACCACATGATTTGTGTCCAATATGTCTATGCATATGTTTGATAATAAAAAAAATCAAATTTCAGTAGACAATATCTGAAAGAACAAGCCAAAAGCAATCATATGAAATGGGAAAGGCGAGTGTATCTATTACTTTCTTGAAGTATATCATGCCAAGTCTTCTTGTAATCATGGTAATACTTGTTATCATATATGACTATCATTTAGTCAAAATACCTGCATTGAAACCTAAGGTATGTCATATGTTAATAAATTACTTATCCTGCCTTTTCAATATAATGTAATGTATATTCATGTCATTGATTATTTATAACTTCAGTGTAGTGTAATCGTCCGATAATTTCGATTTATTATGAATATTGTCTATTTGTCTGTGTGCTTCTCTTTATGTTTCATCAACGCCTATGCCGTTTTCGTCTCCCTAGTCTCGGCGACAGTTTATAGGGAATACATTGGCATATCCCTCAGAATAAGTCCAGTTATTCAAATAGTTCCCCTCACATAATCTGTTAGTGTATCAGAGAAAACAGGTTTGCTGTACAATAGCTGGATTGAATGCATTGCTATACAAATTACTGACTACTTTATTGTCTCGGAAGATTGGTAATGGCAGGTAATGCAGTGCTGTTTTCAATAATTAGTTTACACTGGGAGAGCTAGGCATGTAGGCACATTCTTGCAATTGTATACATTGGCAGTTTAACTCTGCTCATTTTCCGATTGTCAATTCTGATATAAATATGCTGTTCTGTGTCTTAATTGTAACATTTTCATATGGCGATGTTAAGTTCTGCGCATAGTATTTTTAAAATACCACTTATATCGCACATAATAATTACATAAAACTATTTGTTTGTATGAATCATCTGTCAATGTGGATACTAAGCTGTGCAAGCAATTGTGGTTTCATTGTTCCTGGGTTTGAATATGTGAGTTTATTTCTGATCTCTGTATACTATTTTTTTGGTCAAAATTGTCTTTCTCTTTTTACGGATTTCAGTAAGAGCTGTTACATGTATGATATTATTGTTAAACATCTGGTTTATCAAATAATTTTGGAATTGATTTTTCTCTGTCTCTATTGTGTATGTAGTGCACCGAAGAGTGCACCACTATCATAGTGAGCGAGGGTTAATTAGAACGACCTGGACTTCTTGTATTGAATGGTACAAATTTTGACAATATATGGAGTATGTTATGAATTACTGGCAAATTTACGATGTTTTAATTTCGCAATTGGTAACTGATACGAATAAACCTATTATGTCAGTAATATACTCTTTATCCAAGTTTTGTAGGGGGACATTTTCATTGACGATACCTAACCCAAACGGCCTGCGGCGACGTTTATGGGCAAGTGCATTTTTGCCTGACAATGGCATGGTTTAGCTATCAAATTGCTAAGACATATTTTCTATGCGTTTTCAGTTGGTAGAATACGACAAAAACCACGACCCTTTATGTTTCATCATGCCTGCTTTTATCCGTCCCAAAAGTGGACCTCAAAACAACTTCAAGCGCCTCGTGTCTGCAATGGTTGCTGCCCAATACAGGAACTGCTCTATTGCTACTTATCCAATTCCAGTTCATAAAACGCAAATTAATGGATCTACTATAAGAAGTTGGGAAGACACATTTGATGTTAGAAGCATGGTGGCAAATTCCTCTATTTCATTAATAACACCGCACTCGTTTTATGAAAAGTGTGACGGAAAAGCAGCGTTCAGTGTTTGCAGAAAACAAAAACAGATAAATTTCGAATATGTTAATAACAAAATACAATCTGATATAGGACTGTCATTTCGCATTGATAACGGAACAAATAAGGGTGGCTATGGCTGTGATACGTTTTTAAATGCGACATGTGTTATCACAATTGACACTGTGATACCGAAATCTTCTAGAAGCATTCATACAATTGTTGGTAGATTTTTCAAAAGAGCCGCATATATACAGGATTTAGCTACACAATTTACAAATGCGATGTGTAAAGGAGAACCATATCTAGCGTTTCATTGGAGGAATAGAACTGGAGAAAGGTAACACAATTACCCAATCATTCTGTCGTCTTACCTGCAACTTAACATTATATAATTGTTGGGAAATCAGATTAATCTTACTTCCCAGTTTCAGTAACAATTGCATCTATTTCTATTTCATAATAGCTTAATGCGCCGCCGATGAAATTAAGTTTCTCAAACTGAAGTATTAATGAACATGGTTCTGTTTCAGATGTGACATATGGTATACTAACAACAATATTAGTCGGTGTGATTCTGATCGTCTAAATCTTCGGAATTCAAGTAAACAACTGGTGAATGTTATTCAAAACTTTATGAACGAGAAGAAATTAATCTATATTTATATAGCATTTCCGCCGTTTACAAAGGTATCAGCAATCATTATATATTTTTTGCACACATAATAAATTATACCTGAGTGCTCTATAGCCAATTAAATTCCCGCATTCGCAAGTTTGAATGACCATGTAAACAATAAGAATGCTAAGGTGCCTAAAAGTTGAAACTTGTTATGATTGCTGGATAGACAAATCAATTATATTGTTATTATATCATGTTTCATTATTTCAACGCTTTATTTATTATTAGTTTTGTTAATTCATTTTCTGTAGAGAATAATCGATATTATCGGTGATACTATTCCAAACTACTTCACAAAGAATGACATGATATTAGACCCACAAATTGAGTTGTATAAAGATGATAATTACGTCATATCTTTGCTGGAACAAGAAATAGCAATTCGTAAGTGAGTTCTAACTTTTGTGATTCGTTTAATGGGTTGTAGTCGTCGCACGTGCGTGTGCGACTTTTGGGTTGATAAACATTCCTCAATCGAAGGCGCTCTTATAATGGGAATCACTATTATGATGTTTGACCTGCGAGGGACTTGCACTAATTACCGCTGGTGACTCCTTCGATACCTTCCAATCGCCTAAAAATACCTAATTAAGCTTGCTAACGTCTCAATTTGAACTCGTTGTACAGCCAATGTCGACATTTTTGTTTATATGAGGCCCATAAATCTCGCGCATTCGTGCTCAATGACTAACGTCCTTTAACATCCAGTCCATGTCAAATGCTTGTATTTTTGTGAACAATTATAATCATGTCTACAAACGATTTTCAACGTAAATGTATTGTAAATGTATTGTCCTAAAATAAAAACAAAACAAAACAAAATTCTTATGAATATCAATTTCCTAATTGCATTTAAAAGTCTAAATAAGTAACTTTTAATATTTTTTCTATTTACGAAAATATGTTGTTGTTCAATATGGTTGTTCAAAAACGTATGGTCTAAAAATAAACTTCACAGGTTAACCATTGACAATTAATTCATCAAATTGTACATATCGTAATTGTATAGTATGATTACCGAACGGAATAGAGGAATTATTATCACAAAGTAGTTAAATGGGTTTTATTTGTTCTTAATTCAGATGCAGATGAATTCATTGGTTGCAAAGGTTCTGCATGGACTGATCAAGTTGTGCAAGCAAGAAAACAAGTACGAAAAAAAAGCATCATGATCAATTCCTTGCCTGGAGTGCCTCTTGATGCAGTCCGGATAAACTGAGAATAAATGTTATGCAAAATATATTACGACATGTGCAAATCAAAATTCACGTAGTGTGTTTCGTATTATAAATAGCCTTTATAGCAGGAAGCGTGTGTTATAGTTATTAGAGACTCCCTGCTCAAGTGGCTAAGAATATTGTCGTTTTAAAAGTTTGAATCTTGCTTGTATATGTTCTTGTGAATAATTGCTGTGTTATATGAAATGCTCTTTATTTGAGGTGTGCAAACTAGTGTGCAATAAAAAAAAAATATTTTGGAGCATTTTGGATTAATGTTCACCAATGTCACAGTGTAAGGCCTGCTTAATGCAATTGAGAGGGCTACCCGCAGGACTCATAAAGGATAGGGGGTTCTTTCACTGCTAGAATGGGGTAGACAAGACAAAAGTACTAGAAATGAAATATACATACACCAAAATATCGAGTTAAAGCTCGTGGCCTTTATGCCTCTCTAAATGATTACAAGAAATAAAGCACAGATAAATACAATTAATAAAGTCACTAAATAGGGGATAGCCTATGGAAGTGTACATTGGTGATAACTAACAGTTCAGTTCCAGGATGTAGAAATGGATGACAGTCAATGGCTTCTGCAACACCACAACGAAGTAATACAGAAGAAATTGCAGAGAAACGCCGGTATTCTGGAGAGCACCGATGAAAGAAGGGGATCGTACAGCAGATAATACAAGTCTCACAAGAGGATGGTTGAAGCCTGTATAATTTATGTATCATGTTAGCATTTGTTATACACAGGGTACACAGTAGAAATGATGGATGCCAACTGTTCTCATTGTAGCCTATTTATATATAAATGGCCCAGATTAAAGGACACTATCTGGGCTTCCACATGGGCCAATCAGAATGTGAACCTGCTAGAAGCTGTCTCGCGTAGGCAAGTTAATAGATCATAAACAACTTTGTTATTTTAATACCAGCACACCTGGTAGATTCCAATTGTTCTTCCAAAGTTATAAAAATAGTTTCTTATGGAAATCACAAGCACACCTGATAGATTCAAATTGTCGTTCCAGAGTGGTAACCAAGTTTGACTTGTCAATCACCTTTACGACAGTTATCACACGGCAATGAACACAGATTCTTCCCATGATTATATGCATACTTCTTTTTGCAGTGTTTGAGGTAATATGAGAAAAACATAGAATAAATGATGCTGACATTGCCCCCCCCCCGCCATCAAGACTGAACATTGCACATTTTCAGTCTAATAATCAGCATCAACTACCAATAAATTTACAATTCTCAAAATTGGAAAACAATATTGTAACAGTAATACTAAGCATTCTCAATCTTGCCTAAATAGCCTGCAATTAATATTTTCGGTAGCTAAGTGATTGCAAATATAGGGCCCATCACATTAATCTACTGTTTACTTCTCGTGTCTTGTTTAAATAAAATAATGGCTGGTGATCAGTCTCCAAATAATTTCATTACCACCATTAGTATCAACCTACAAGGCAATTCCTTAAACTCAGCAATATAAGCCTACGTAATGTTTTTTTTTTCTCAGTTAATTTCTAGTCTGTACCACCTGTACAACACCAACACTATCATCCTGACTGGAATCAATAGAGGGTTCACAACCACTCCCACTAACTGAAGGCTCTCTTATCTCAACACCTGTATAATAACCATCATAAATATAGGGCACACTAGACGGACTAATAGTATATGTACAATCTTCATTACCTAAAGGAACACTAGTTCCAATACCCGAAGGACAACATCCTTCTCCGCAAGAGAGAATACTAGTCCCATCACAAGTAGGAGTACAATGTTCACCACCAAAGGGCAAACTAACCTCATCATGCCCTACCTCATGAGCTAAACCTAGTTTCCAACCAAGATCAGGATTCTTGGGCTCCCTAGCTCTAATATTACCAATAATGAGATCATACACCGAGGTCATCATACACAGTGCCTCGACCTCACCAACATAAAAGGGTGTATATGTATATAGCCTAGCTGATGTGGTTTTCAGACATGTAGCATCATCACACAGGTATGACTCTTCCCAGTCAATATACTATCCTCTACCAACTCTCTACGTACTACAACCGAGCTACACCTACTATGACGAAGGACCTCTACCTCAGTACTACAAATAAAGCAACATGCATACCACACACTATCAGCTACTATCAGCTGGTACAGCACTGGCAACACTAATAATTGGCAGCTCATGACCACATTTCAACTCAACTTTATCTCATCCCTGTAAACATTTCATTAACTACACAAGTAGCATTGATTTCCTGTGAATCATTGCTATACTGATCACATGCCAACATAGCAGCTGACTTAACTTGAGGTTTGGGACTTCTATAGTGGTTTTGACAACTGACAGCACAGTTGTTTGGATCACCACAAATATTACAGCCTAACTTTAATTTACACTGACCAAATCGGCCCTGTCCGTTACCTTTTTGACTACCACCCTGAAACTGGCTAGATTTCGGATAGACAACTCATTACCAAAAGTACTCATCAATTGATCTCTCGACACTAAGTCTCATTACTTCTCTGGCCAGAATTAGTTCAATTTTGGCGGTCCAAAATTGTGTTGATATCATTAGTTTAACTATTCATGATCAAACTAATTCACTGTTATAACACGACTCACAAAATAATCCAGCGTCCTATCTTTGTCACACATTTAGAATGGTGTTTATGTATATAACTCAGTTGCGTAGTAGAGATTGTCGTACGTGCACTTGTACGACAGTCAGCAAACACAAGTATTAGCGTTTTTTTTTATAACACTTGTTTGCCACTCAAGATTAAACTGTTCGTGAACTTGAGGGTCATTTGAAAACCAATAGCTTGACTTTTCACTGTACATGCCATGATAGGACAAAGGGATAATTTTTGAGTAAGAGTTGTATGAATAATTAGAACACTTCAACATATATTCGCCGTAGAACAAAGCGATCGCTATATAGTCCAAATGTCAGGAATAAAAAGGCGACAGCTAATTAAAAACAAAGATGTGTACATTTTAGTCGTGGTAGATCATAAATAATAAATGAAGAACAGATATATAGCTGACCTATAAACAATAACCGAAATAGAGAAATATAGCATGATGTGTATGTTTCTTTATGACTTTCAGCTTTGTAAAATAATGACTATCGTCTTTCGAAAATTGCGGAATCTTAGTGCAAGAATCAACGTGACTTAAAAAGGTAGCGGCACAAATGTTCAAATCACGCACAAAGTTCAGTTCAACCAGATCGAGTACCTCTTATGCCGAACTACCGCCATTCCTGCTGACCTCCTATTATCGATTGCACCTGTTGTACCCATACGCTAGTGTTGTAATCAGTGATTTCACTTTCATTGCTAGAGGCTGTCAATAAGTTACATTTTAATAAAGCACATCTGGTAATTATAGAGCCTGTGTAAACTCCTAATAAAACACAGCATATATACAACAAAACGCACTACATCGACACGGCAGATGTATGCAGCAGGTTATCAGTACTTAATCAGCAATGCAAGGCCATCTGAGAAAAGCATTTAGATTAACAAAACAAATCACATAATAAATATCACTGTCAATTTAACTACACCAAAAATCCCGTTTGTTACAATACTTCTATATGTTATAATTAACACCAAACAAAAGAACGCTAATTACTCTGACAATCGCAATTTTCATATGAGATAGACTAGAGTATATCCTCTATGATGGTGCTTAAGCTACTTGTTACTATACTCAACAATTTATTGCCAGAATTATTCAATTATTGCTGGGTTGAATATTTAGTATTCAAAATACCCTTTGCCTTCTATAAAATTGAATTATAAAACCCAGAAATCCCAGTGAAAAAAATTATGCTGCTGAGCCGTGAACCACGCCGATTTTCTTTCTTGCCAAAACGTGCCTGGTTAATTTGACTATCAAGTTGTTTTTGTTAATAGCCCGCGTAGGTAGGTTTATAGTCCATTATATAGGCGCATTTCGAACAGAAAGTACGTCGTGTTACGTGACCCAGATGTTTCCCTGGACAAAACTGGACAAGTACCAGTGTGATGTATGAACAGGTGTGGGCCAATTGACGATTAACACAATTAGCTGTGTGATATCATGGTATTTAAATACAGAGACAACGTGGTTCTGTGGTCGTTGTTGCTCGATTACTTGCCTAACAAAGACGGACTGCACTTTGGATGACCCTAAAATCTTGCGAGCTGATGTGCAAGTAAAGGTAGAGTTTGACGCTGCGGTGCGTCACTAAAAGTCACAAAATTGTGTGTAGGTGTGAGCATGGGTCACCGGAGGCCAACATCACAGCCAAGTGAAAATTGTTGTTGAACTGATCTAAAACATATCGACACGAAAGCATTTTCCGGTTGGTAGTTATATGAATGCATGTAAAACAAATAACCATTTCAATACAGTCGATTTGTTCTGCATTTGGTGTATTATTTAATTGTTATTAATCCATTTGATTTGTATATTAGGCCAAACACACTATGACCAGGCAACACAGCAGACGCGTGTGTGACTGTACTGTGGCGCAAAACAACTAATATTTGAATATTATAGTGCATAACCTCAACCTAGTACATTGTTCACAGTGACACAGTGTTACAAAATTCTATATTCTTTTTTTGCTGTAATATAAATGTATTTTGATAATGCTCAGTTAGCTAGCGAGGCTCCCAGCTGCGGAATTAGAATAGGCAGCATATATTGTCATTGCTATTTAATATTCTTTTGTTCGTGATTGTATAAGACGAACGTGAACAAGAGTTAATCAGTTGTCACCCAGCTCCCGACCAGTGCAGTGCAGTGCAGATCAGCTCAGCTTCGGTACAGTGTCGACATGGCAGCCAACGTATGTCTCAAGATAGTGCCTGTCCAATTCGGCATATGGGACCTACAGATGCAAGACAGCCTTCTGTGTTTCTGCGCTGTAAAACCATGTGTTCCACCAGAAAGCGTAGTTTGCTATTCTTGGTCTTTTCTCTGCACAGACGGTATGGAAGTCGCATAACATTATGGTCAGTGTCGTTTAGTTTGTATTCCCTGAGACCTCGTACTTTGGAGCTGTAGAACTGATGTCGTCGACGTTGCTGTGGATAACTGTACTATCGCCGAAACTACGCAGTACGAGTTATGCACCTAGGTAGGGCAGGCAATTCCGAGCTGAGCTATTATCATTATTTGTATTATTATTGTGATGTATATTGCTGACCGGTTTGTGATTTATATTACTCTGTTAATGATTTATGCTTATTAAATTAGTATTATTTGCCATATTCTGGCTGTGTGCCTTTGTTTGACATTTAGTGTTACGTCCTTGAGCGCGGGATATTGGCTGCCAATTTCGAGGGAGACTATCTCGTATTACCGTTCGTAACAATGTACACTGCACTCTGGTGAACATCGCATTCATTCAGTTAACTGACAACTCTGTAGTTTGAAAGAAAAATAAATGTTAAACAGTTTATTGTAAATTAGTTATTGCAAATTTATAATGAAGAAAAAAAGAATCGTATGATATCCAGTATTATATTATAGCATTACCAATACCTGTGGATTATATGGTGACAAAGTTGCAGATTATTCGCGATAATGTAACCTGTTACTGAACATCAATGCCCGTGGATATCAATTCAATATTGTTTTCGGAAACGTGTCTTGTATATGCTGCAAAGCGGAAGAATGAAATAGCGAAATAATAAATAAAGTACATTTTCGCATTGTAAGTACTTAGAATTTATAAAGTTCACTAGGATCAATGAGTACTTGAGAAAACGAACGAGTATGGTATTCCTGTCTCATGGCTTTTGTAGATTACGAGAAAGCCTTTGACTCCATACAACACAATGTGTTTGATGACTTAAGTTAAAAGGACACGCTTTCACACATAAATACATCAACATATTAAAAGAAACATACACAGGAGGCACAGCTTAGATACGTACCGAAAAACTGAGCAAGAAAATCAACATAATGAAGGGCGTTCGACAAGGAGATACGCTATGATATGTTATGTTTACATCAGCAGTAGAGGAAATCGTCAAATTTTTCGAGACTGGTATCAATATCAACGGAGAAATGTTAAGCAATTTAAGATGTGCAGATGAACTTGCTCAAAGATCTAAACTTCGTAGGAAAAGAGACAGAATGAAGATGAACAGGAGGAAAACGAAAACAATGTGCAATGAAGTAGCCAAAAAATAACGTAGACGAAGAAATAACACTTGGCGAAGAACAACCGGAAGAGGTAAATGAGTACAACTACTTAGGTCGACTGCTGACCACAGAGAAGGAAATAGCAAAAAAGATTGACCAAAGACTATCAGCAAGGACATACGGAGCGGAGATATGGTAACCCACAAAGCGTCATAAAGAAACGCTAGCCGTGGCCTAAAGAAGCATGGAAAGATCAATGCTGAGCATAACCTGGAAAGAAAAGATCAAGAATTTAGCAGTGAGATAAAG
Source organism: Saccoglossus kowalevskii (assembly GCF_978046115.1). Lineage (NCBI taxonomy): Eukaryota > Metazoa > Hemichordata > Enteropneusta > Harrimaniidae > Saccoglossus > Saccoglossus kowalevskii. The sequence goes on from NW_028188702.1 coordinate 28,444, forward strand.
AACGGAAATGATGGATATCATCGAAAAGATTCAGAGCCAGAAAGGGCAATGGGCAGGACATGTTGCACGAATGAATAACGACAAATGGGCAAAGAACAACAACAACAGAATGGAGACCGAGAGAGAGGGTCAGAAAGAAAAGAAGACCTAAAAGAAGATGGAGAGATAAAATTGATAGAAGGCCGGTATCTTGTGAACTCGTGTGACACAGGATCGCCAAACGTGGAGCTGTTGTGGAGGCCACCCGCCAGCAGTGACGTGACAGAACAGGCTGAGATCTTGATAGTCACTGACCGGTCACTATGTTACCAGTGACCGGCCAGTGACCGGTCAGGGACCATAGTGAACTCTGTAGTTTGTAAATAATCACAATGCAAAAATGTTCAAATCCTACCTCAAAATACACCAAAAATAGTCTACCCTTTCCCTGGGTGAATGTGCTACAAACCCATTGGGAAGGCCAATTTCACTGGCCGAGTTTCATTCACTAACGAATGCGATTGTAAATGAGGCAACCTTGGTTAAAATCCTTACGTGCTTGTGTTAGACCAAGCCTTGTTGACGCCAGAATAGCGCATTTTCATTTTGATATAGAGAAGACCGCACAGCCCTGCCATGCTTCTGTCGCGAAAATGCACTAGCACTCGTAACTTGCGCACATACAAATAAAAAGTCAGAGAGACAACACTGACATTAAATGTCCAGAGCTGTCGGTCGCCAGGCACATAAACATTTTAATAAAAGAGCATATCAGGGGAGCACTGACTACTGTCGCAGGTCGGCCATCTTGTCCACCTATTTCTGGCGATGTGTCGTACGTTATTGCCTGTTTAAACATACTTTGTTTGGAAATGGTTCTCTTGTAAATTAAGACCTAACATGTTTCTGCAGGCTATTAACATATTAACAAATTTGTGGTTCAATCGTGAGTGACTAACAGGAAAGGGGCATTTGATACATCAGCTCTTGCGTGGCTTGACTCATTCAATAGAAACCCTGCATGGGTAAATAGTACATGTAACTGTATTATCATTGTCATATAATGGCAATGCAAAGGTGAATATTAATTATGAGCGTTTATAATTATATTATCGTACAATTGTTGAGAATCGTGCCTCCTACCCCCAGCCCATAATATAACAACATGAATTACATACATCCTCATAAACTCAAGAACAACTTAAATACACAGCTAACATGATAACAGGAATTATACAAAGCTAACGAGTGTGAAGCGTTTGAATGTGTGACATCACTCTGTACATCTTTTCGAGCATTATAACTAATAATACGGTAAGTTAAAACCTGTTATTGTTAGCTGCAGGTGCAAATAGGAAGTACGTTGTGTAATTTGTAAGTAAAAGTAGTTAACTCGGACCACTGATAGGAGGTTCGCGGGAGTGTCGATTATACGGGGCTAAAGTTTGGCACAATTTGCGATCATGACAACAAATCTTTTAGTTGTTCTGAAGATGTCGAAAGTCGGTTTAGTTTCAGAAGTACGAATTTCTGTTACCAATATAGATCCACGGCTTTGAGAATTCGGTTGCACTCATTCAGCAATGTATATTATTCACGACCAAACATAAGAAAACAAAATACTGACAGCTTACCCAGCAACACTACCATAAATTATATTCTTTTATAAATTATATACGTTTTGCACAGTGTATATTGTGTTGCAATACATAACTGAATAATCACAACGAAAAAACACAACGAAAAAAATCTTGTGTTACTTTAGATATTCGAACGACTTTTTGCATTACAGGAAAGGAAAACAAATAATTAAACGTTATTGCCAGGCTTGTGTGCAGCACATGGTTTGTTGTTATTAAGTTATGACCCTTTCTTTTGCCCAAATGTCGTAAATATCCGATAATAGTAATTGTTATAGGTTGAATTATGTAGTCCTACACATCTCAATGCATGTTCTACTAAGTTAATATTAAATTAACTAGTTAGGATCCCTCATAATTTTCTCAATAATTTGAGTTGAGAGATTTATTTGGAATGTCTCGGTTGTATTATTATTTGACAATGATGTTGGCACCCAGTAAATGAATAGACTTGTTTCCTATCACACTAGTGTTTGTTGGATTCAGGTAGATCTTTGAATTCTACACGACCTTGCGGACTTACACACCATATATGATGCACAATGATTGACAGATGGTATAGGGGATATAAATTCCAACACTAAAAATGTTAGCAATGTCATAGCAGGAGGTTATCCAATGGTAACACAATTCACGTGGGAAGCGTCTGAATATGTGACATCACTGTGTATAAATATTATATCTGATATAACGAAAAGAGAACAGCATTCTAATTGGATCTACAAATGCACATATAAAATGCAGTGTCGAAACGTTAAGATCAGTACTTCAAAAACAGGCAACAATAACAATTCTGTCATCCAAAAAACGAAGGTTGCAGAGCCGTGAAGAAAGACCACTGACAGAGGGATTCGCAAGAATGAGTCAATTGTTTGGTGCCCAAGTTTGACAAAATGCTTGACAACAACTTTATTGTATTCTACAGAAGTCGTAATTCGGCACAGTTTCAGAGTACAATTGTCTTTTTCTATTATACAGCCACGGCTTTGAAATCAGTATCAAATTAAATTGAGTATAGTGTGCATGTAGATGTATATAGAAGAGCAAATACTTTCGTAAAAATCTAGGAAAATTGCAAGAATATTATTTATAGAAAATGTGTCAGTAAACATGGGAAAGCCATCCCAAGCCCCTGCACGTGAGCTTATGTTCCTGGGTAAGAAGTACAACAAGCTGTAGGTCTTAGTTATGATTCAGATAGTTCACTAAGGTCAGTTAAGCTCATCCAGCAGATGTCCAGTCCGGTATGTTTTTACATCTTTACCGCAGTTCAATATTGAAGATGGTTTGTGATCGGTTGTCCTGGGTTGTCCTATAATTTGGTATTAATAAGGTGTATTTAAACATATGCACACATATATATGCTAATACGTCAATTAAAAAAAACGCACAGCAATAAATTGAATTATTATGATTCAACATTCAGCAAAGTTTATTGATCTAATATGCATGGCAAGATCATTCAGAACTCCTCATGCATCAATCGGTTAACCAGTGACATTCTATTTGAAAGCCTGTGCCAATCAAGCACTTCAGTTTGTACTTATTACACTGTCAGTGCCCTACAACACTGGATATTACTTGACACCTGTGTAATTGCTATGACATTGATTGGCAAAAAAAAATGTGAGTGCGGCCTATATGTTTATTTGCAACTCAACCATTACATTGCTCTCAGCCACTTGCAGTTGGCGATAGTAAATAATGCAAAACAATTATAGCGACTGCTTTGAGAATATTATTACTGTTTGTAGCGTTTGCTTATTCCGCAAAATGAAGTGGTGAGAGACAACATCTACATAGAAAACATTAGCAAGATGCTCTAGTCTGAAATAGTCGCATTTGGGAGCCAAACCTCCATTGCTCAATAATAATTACGAGTGTTTTCAAATTATATTATTGTAGCATTGTTATAAAATTGTGCCATCTCCCCTCGGCATACAGTGTAACGACCCGAATTATTAAGTAACTAATTATTTAAACACTTACTCAACTACACATTTTTTTATGATAGCAGGAGGCTATACGAAGGTAACAAGTGGGAAGCGTTTGAATCTTTGACAACACTCTGTATATCTTAAGTAATATATCAGATAGTACGGTATTTAAACAATTTTCTAATTGGAGGTACAAATGCAATATGAAATACATTGTAGATACGGTAATGTCTGTAGGGGAAACAGGCAACATTATTAATTCTAAAGCCGTGAAGAAAGACCCCTGACAGAGGGGCTCGCAAGAATGAATCGATTGTGTGGTGCTCAAGTTTGACACAATGCTTGGTCATGACAACAATTTTAAATTTAAAGTTAAAATTCGATATAATTTCAGAGTAGAATTGCCTTTTTCTATTATACGGCTATGATTTGTATTCACTATCAGGCTTTAATACGAGTTTATAGGTTATAATTATAGGTTATTATAGGTATAATATAATTAGAAAACACTCGTAATTATTATTGAGCTTTGCATATTGTCAATACATGAGAGAAATAAGACAGTTAATGTACTATATAAACTAACTTCATTTCTATTGAATATGTCGGGCCATGCAAACGACGAATTTCTGAAATGTTACAGTAGTAGCTAACAATTGGCACACACATTCGCTAATATATTAATATTAACTTACTGACTAGCTTGTGGGAACACGTTTGGCATTGTATTGATGTTCTTTAGGAAGGTGATCAAATGAAACCAGTGGTTTACGGTTCAGTATCCCAATACGCAAATTTATGCAAGAATATTCATTAACCCGTTGATTGAACCAAACCACTCCAAAAGAAGTATAATTGCTGAATAAAAAATTGGGCAACTTAAAAGTAAATAAAAAAAAGTTATGAAGACATGACATGATAGTAAGGTTTTTACTGACTTTTCTCTTAGCTTCGTGAAAATGGCGAGTTTGCTTATTTATAAAAGCGTCGATTTCACAAAATTGCAGGCCGTAAATATTTGCTGTGCCGGCGTTTCTTTGCCGCTGTAAAAATTTGCGTTATAGCTAGAACTGATTTTAATGTAGACAGTTATTTCTAAATAATAAAAAAAATGCCTCCTTGCAAAATCCGAGTCAAATATCAAAATATGTGTCACCGACTTTCTTTATTAAATGTATTAAATAATGTTGTCGTCATAAAGGCATTTGAATAGATTTCACAAAATGACGGACCGTATATATGGTCTGTGCATTGTTGATGTAAAACATCGGATGACTTGCTATAATATCTTGATGTAATTTGAATAAACACAATTATTTTCAAATAAAAGCGAACTTTAGTCAATCGCACCGAAATAAAAAGTCATATTTTGACAAAAAATGCGACCCTACTGAATCAAGGTCATACAAAAAAAAACAGAAACTAGATTAACAGACAACTAGAAACTGTTTGCATAGCAACATCTGATTATGTTTCCAAATTTAATGCGATGTAGTGATTGGTATTAGTAATGTTTCACTGATAGCAAAATCAGATTTTGTTCTTAATAAATTCACTTTTCACAGACGCGTTTCAGCAGACTATCAAACGTTAACCGGAATAATGAAATGTAGAATATTTTTTTTATTGACCTATCTATATCCAAAAATATCACATTGACCGAAATCAACGTTCTCCAAACCAGATAGAACATGACTTAGGTATTTACAACTTGCAAGCAACTATGCCATAGCATATTACTTCAAAGTCAATAACTATAAATTATAAACTGAAACGTTTTAAAACTTTTGTTGTCTCAAAACATGTATCCTCAATTTTTAAGACGTGTTTTGTTATTTTAACGACTGGTTAGACTAGTTTAATTTAAAATTTACCGCTGCACCTTACTCCAGTATGCATGCCTCCCCGTGATTTATGTTTGGTGATAACCGTCCATGACATGCAACAACGTTTGTATATCCAGTGAATAACTATTCAATGATTTACTAAAACTTTAGTTTGATATTATGATGTATAAGATCGAACATAATACCGTTGTGTTATTATCGACTTTTTATAAACTGTATTTTCTCATTGTGTAGGTATAAAAAAATATGTTTCACTAAATTTTAGATTCTGTAGTTTAAAAATGTGTACGATTGTTACCGGCATGTCCCGTCACTTGGCGTGGGTATAACAAATAAGAATAAAAACATTCAGAGACAAGATTCTGTCAGCACTATTCGACACTATTCATTATTCATTTTGACAAATATTAACTGTTGAGCTCAATGCCATTGCCGAATTTAAATATGTATACATCCTATTAACATACACACAGACCAACAAAATTACATACGTAAACACCACTGCAGGGATTTAATTTTTTTTTATTCTAAAACTTCTATTCTAGACAAAGCAACTGAGTGAATATTTCTAGGATAGAATCATGCTGGTGTTGGCTGTAATCAGGTACCTTGTTGTTTCTTCTGTAGTTATTCAGCCACACAAAGCATATTTACGTAAACGTTGTGTGCTTATATTGTCAAATTAAAGAGTCGTACACTTACCTCAGTTATATTTACCATAAAGAAAGCAATATGGAGTGACATCATACACGCTGCCACGTTGTAACTGTTCTCACCTAATGTTGCGTGTAGATATGCTATACCAACTCTGTGATTGAGGAGATCGTGACCAAATAACTTACTTAATGATGTACCTTGACACAAGGTATCGGCATATGTTAACTATTAACGCAAAATACATAATATTATCCCAATCTCGTGTGCAGGCCTCTTCCATCATTTTCACACCAACTGTTTCGAGGTCAAGGTGTCGGCTTTTGACCTCCTGATTAGACAACACGCATACACACTCACAAACACATACATACACGCCTTATCGCCTAAGTTACAACGTGGCAGCGTGTAATGGTATGATATCACTACGTATAACTTTTCTTCACCTTACAGATATCTGTGATCACGGTAAGTGTTCGACTGTTTGATTTGACACTATAATCACCCAACTTTTCCAACTATGCACCTTAAGTGGCTAATTGATGAAGGAGATACAACACAAACATGGAACATGGTTTGGAACAGGGGATTCAAATGCTTAGTGTCAAATAGCGCTGAGAGCATAATGTCTATGAATGCTTTAACTTTTCTCGTGATACTCACGCTCGGTTATGAAACACGCTGTTAACTAGCCTACACTTTCCATAATTGAATGGCAACTTAGGTAAAACATACTTTTTATAGCTACACAATGAGAAAACTCAAATTATGAAAGTATATAATTCTAGAATTACACAACACGTATGCATGTCTGACCTTATACATCATAATATCAAAGTAGGGCGTTAGTAAATGATTAGTGGATATACAAACATTGTTGGTTATGATGGATAGTTATCGCCAAACTTAAATCTTGACGAGGCATGTCAATAATCACGCCGGAAATTACTGTAAATAGATTTGTTCGAGTGCTTGTTTAGAATTGAACGCAATTCCTCCAGCATCCGAGAGATGCTAGGACTCAAACAATTGAAAACATGTCATAACAAACCAATTAGGTCCTGAACGTGAGCATGTCGTGTGGTTACTTCGTGATGATAATCTTGATAAACCAATAATAACTTATTTTATGACACTGAAAATAGTCATGTCACCATCGATGCACCACCAAAGTGAACAATTTTAATAATAAACTGCAGGACTTAAACATATAGCTATGTGCATTGGTAGTACGTTGACGAGTGGTGAAGCAATGAGAAAATAATATTTGCCATTCCAGTTGTAAAGTAATAAGCCGTAATTATAAAGGTTAATGCAAACCTTGTATAATAGACAAACAGAACCCAGTGACCGAATGTCTCAACCATCAACTCAACAGTAGAATAATGGAATTTAAAATCCAGACTCAATTACTCATTGCTAGGAATGCTATATTTACTGGGTAGCCTTCTGGGAAATCTATAACAATTTACTTGGAATGATCTTTATTGTCAAAATACTTTACTGGCGATGTGGTAATAGGTGTAGATAAAAGTGAAGAATTAAAGGAACCGATTGCAGGACCAAAATATTCTTATGTTGACAAGTATCCCTTCACAAAATGTCAGATTTTATTAATGCGTAGTAGGGAGGAAACTACGAAAATAACTGGTGACAATATTGTGAACAATATCATTTTATCATTCATTTGTATAATTGTTTCAGGACCCGAATAAATATGCAACAGAAATAACAATCATTATATAAAAAAGTTCATTGCCAATCATGTGATCTAGTAGGCAAATTGAATTTGCTCCCAACATTAAAATCTGTCAACTCTATTTGGTTAGATTCATGCACAATTCAAATGAGTTTCGTAGATGAGGTGATTATATATCCAATTACCAAATAAACACTTAAATGCTATTACTTAACCAATAAATATGAAATTCATATTTTCTAGATTACAGCTTTACATTTATTATTTACTATTAAAACTACTTAATCAGTTGTTGTAAAATGTATTTATATTACATGTGTTTCAACTCTGGAAATTTCGTTTTCATTAACCTTGTTTTTCAATGATTATATTAAATTTTAAAAATATCCACATTCGAGGGATAAGAACAGGCCAACATTACAGACTCAACAACACTGACATTAATTTTAGCATATGTTGCGGTAAATTAATTTGGTGGACACGTGACTATTGACGAGATATTGCATTAGCCAAATATGTAAATACATCTCAAACATTATTTTGCCCCTGAAAACACTATAAACAAAGTAATCCATTATTAAAGATAAATGATAGCATAAACAGTTTAGTTGTACTTTTTATGATTTTTTTACATATTTATCTATCCTACCTAATGCGAATTTAAAATTTCTAATCGAAACGCCAGACCCTTCAGTACAGTTTTTTTTTTAAATAACATCATCGTATTATTAATACTTAACCAGATGAGGTACTGTACAGAAATAGTTGCCTAAACACTAACATGTTTCGATTTTAATGTCAATTGCCTGACTATTGTCTGTTTTTGTTTGTTCTTGTAACTTGTTTTGTCACTTGTTGCCATTCGTCTGTTGCATGTTCTTGTAACTTGTTTTGTCACTTGTTGCCATACGTTTGTTGCATGTTCTTGAACTTGTAGATTTTTCATTACGGCCTTTGTATAAGTATTTATGTTTGATATATTAGTAATAGCTTTCTTTAAAAACGCTAAGCAGCATGATGTGGCATTGGTGAGGGGCAATGATATTCCAAGTTTATCGATATCTGGAAAGCTCGTTATTATTGGTCATATACTTAGATTACCATAATGGATTGATGGAAATGGAATAAAATGCTCGACGATAAATTTCCAAAGAAATGGACAACATTTAACTTACAAAAAAAAAACATTCCACATAGTGTACATGGCTGGATTGAATGCATAAAATAGAGCATTATTGCTCCAACTTGCTATATATTTCAGAGCTGAATATATTAACAACCTTAACAACCAATACCATTATTTCGAAGCCATGTGACGTTGATTATACTTTATGTATTTCTAATTATTTTTGTTTGCTGGAACTTGTAATTATTTAATATGTCTCGTTCATTCCTTCATTTCAGCATATGAGCAAATACAATGCCATATACACAGAAAAGAAACGTTAAGATGATCAAAACCAGTTACTGTTCAGTGGTAGTACCATTAACGACCACTGTGATAATTATAAATTTGAAGTAATGTGCTACCTTGTGGTGATTCTTGATCAAAGAAAATAATGATTTCGATTAACAATAACGTTGATTACATTAAAAAGCAGTCCACATTTGGAAACTAAATGTCTTATTATTTGATTTGCTAATTGACAGGAAAAAGCTTATATTGAGAAGTGATTTTGTCAGAGTCGTTCTATACTTATATTGCAATGCAAGATATAAAAGCAATTTACATGTCTTAGTATGGATATCTATTACACTACAATGTATCCTCAATAACATGATAATTATTTATACATATTTCATTATAAATCAATGCGCGTTCAATACCGCAAAGTTTTACCATATGATTTGTGTCCAATATGTCTATGCATATGTTTGATAATAAAAAAATCAAATTTCAGTAGACAATATCTGAAAGAACAAGCCAAAAGCAATCATATGAAATGGGAAAGGCGAGTGTATCTATTACTTTCTTGAAGTATATCATGCCAAGTCTTCTTGTAATCATGGTATTAATTGTTATTATATATGACTATCATTTAGTCAAAATACCTGCATTGAAACCTAAGGTATGTCATATGTTAATAAATTACTTATCCTGCCTTTTCAATATAATGTAATGTATATTCATGTCATTGATTATTTATAACTTCAGTGTATTGTAATCGTCCGATAATTTCGATTTATTATGAATATTGTCTATTTGTCTGTGTGCTTCTCTTTATGTTTCATCAACGCCTATGCCGTTTCGTCTCCCTAGTCTCGGCGACAGTTTATAGGGAATACATTGGCATATCCCTCAGAATAAGTCCAGTAATTCGAATAGTTCCCCTCATAATAATCTGTTAGTGTATCAGAGAAAACAGGTTTGCTGTACAATAGCTGGATTGAATGCATTGCTATACAAATTACTGACTACTTTATTGTCTCGGAAGATTGGTAATGGCAGGTAATGCAGTGCTGTTTTCAATAATTAGTTTACACTGGGAGAGCTAGGCATGTAGGCACATTCTTGCAATTGTATACATTGGCAGTTTAACTCTGCTCATTTTCCGATTGTCAATTCTGATATAATTATGCTGTTCTGTGTCTTAAATGTAACATTTTTATATGGCGATGTTAAGTTCTGCACATAGTATTTTTAAAATACCACTTATATCGCACATAATAATTACATAAAACTATTTGTTTGTATGAATCATCTGTCAATGTGGATACTAAGCTGTGCAAGCAATTGTGGTTTCATTGTTCCTGGGTTTGAATATGTGAGTTTATTTCTGATCTCTGTATACTATTTTTTTGGTCAAAATTGTCTTTCTCTTTTTACGGATTTCAGTAAGAGCTGTTACATGTATGATATTATTGTTAAATATCTGGTTTATCAAATAATTTTGGAATTGATTTTTCTCTGTCTCTATTTTGTATATAGTGCACCGAAGAGTGCACCACTATCAAAGTGAGCGAGGGTTAATTAGAACGAACTGGACTTCTTGTATTGAATGGTACAAATTTTGACAATATATGGAGTATGTTATGAATTACTGGCAAATTTACGATGTTTTAATTTCGCAATTGGTAACTGATTAACCTATTATGTCAGTAATAAACTCTTTATCCAATATTTTCTATGCGTTTTCAGTTGGTAGATTACGACAAAAACCACGACCCTTTATGTTTCATCATGCCTGCTTTTATCCGTCCCAACAGTGGACTTCAAGCGCCTCGTGTCTGCAATGGTTGCTGCCTAATACAGGAACTGCTCTATTGCTACTTATCCAATTCCAGTTCATAAAACGCAAATTAATGGATCTACTATAAGAAGTTGGGAAGACACATTTGATGTTAGAAGCATGGTGGCAAATTCCTCGATTTCATTAATAACACCGCACTCGTTTTATGAAAAGTGTGAAGGAAAAGCAGCGTTCAGTGTTTGCAGAAATCGAAAACAGATAAATTTCAAATATGTTATTAACAAAATACAATCTGATATAGGACTGTCATTTCGCATTGATAACGGAACAAATAACGGTGGCTATGGCTGTGATACGTTTTTAAATGCGACATGTGTTATCACAATTGACACTGTGATACCGAAATCTTCTAGAAGCATTCATAAAATTGTTGGTAGATTTTTCAAAAGAGCCGCATATATACAGGATTTAGCTACACAGTTTACAAATGCGATGTGTAAAGGAGAACCATGTCTAGCGTTTCATTGGAGGAATAGAACTGGAGAAAGGTAACACAATTACCCAATCATTCTGTCGTCTTACCCGCAACTTAACATTATATAATTGTTGGGAAATCAGATTAATCTTAGTTCTCAGTTTCAGTAACAATTGCATCTATTTCTATTTCATAATAGCTTAATGCGCCGCCGATGAAATTATGTTTCTCAAACTGAAGTATTAATGAACATGGTTCTGTTTCAGATGTGACATATGGTATACTAACAACAATATTAGTCGGTGTGATTCTGATCGTCTAAATCTTCGGAATTCAAGTAAACAACTGGTGAATGTTATTCAAAACTTTATGAACGAGAAGAAATTAATGTATATTTATATAGCATTTCCGCCGTTTACAAAGGTATCAGCAATCATTATATATTTTTTGCACACATACAAAATTATACCTGAGTGTTCTATAGCCAATTAAATTCCCGCATTCGCAAGTTTGAATGATCATGTAAACAATAAGAATGCTAAGGTGCCTAAAAGTTGAAACTTGTTGTGATTGCTGGATAGACAAATCAATTATATTGTTATTATATCATGTTTCATTATTTCAACGCTTTATTTATTATTAGTTTTGTTAATTCATTTTCTGTAGAGAATAATCGATATTATCGGTGATACTATTCCAAACTACTTCACAAAGAATGACATGATATTAGACCCACAAATTGAGTTGTATAAAGATGATAATTACGTCATATCTTTGCTGGAACCAGAAATAGCAATTCGTAAGTGAGTTCTAACTTTTGTGATTCGTTTAATGGGTTGTAGTCGTCGCACGTGCGTGTGTGACATTTGGGTTGATAAACATTCCTCAATCGAAGGCGCTCTTATAATGGGAATCACTATTATGATGTTTGACCTGGGAGGGACTTGCACTAATTACCGCTGGTGACTCTTTCGATACCTTCCAATCGCCTAAAAATACCTAATTAAGCTTGCTAACGACTCAATTTGAACTCGTTGTACAGCCAACGTCGCCATTTTTGTTTATATGAGGCCCATAAATCTCGCGCATTCGTGCTCAATGACTAACGTCCTTTAACATCCAGTCCATGTCAAATGCTTGTATTTTTGTGAACAATTATAATCATGTCTACAAACGATTTTCAACGTACCTGTATTGTCCTAAAATAAAAACAAAACAAAACAAAATTCGTATGAATTCGTATCAATTTCCTAATTGCATTTAAAAGTCTAAATAAGTAACTTTTAATATTTTTTCTATTTACGAAAATATGTTGTTGTTCAATATGGTTGTTCAAAAACGTATGGTCTAAAAATAAACTTCACAGGTTAACCATTGACAATTAATTCATCAAATTGTACATATCGCAATTGTATAGTATGATTACCGAACGGAATAGAGGAATTATTACCACAAAGTAGTTAAATGGGTTTTATTTGTTCTTAATTCAGATGCAGATGAATTCATTGGTAGCAAAGGTTCTGCATGGACTGATCAAGTTGTGCAAGCAAGAAAACAAGTACGAAAAAAAAGCATCATGATCAATTCCTTGCCTGGAGTGCCTCTTGATGCAGTCCGGATAAACTGAGAATAAATGTTATGCAAAATATATTACGTCATGTGAAAATCAAAATTCACGTAGTGTGTTTCGTATTATAAATAGCCTTTATAGCAGGAAGCGTGTGTTATAGTTATTAGAGACTCCCTGCTCAAGTGGCTAAGAATATTGTCGTTTTATAAGTTTGAATCTTGCTTGTATATGTTCTTGTGAATAATTGCTGTGTTATATGAAATGCTCTTTATTTGAGGTGTGCAAACTAGTGTGCAATAAAAAAATATATTTTGGAGCATTTTGGATTAATGTTCACCAATGTCACAGTGTAAGGCCTGCTTAATGCAATTGAGAGGGCTACCCGCATGACTCATAAAGGATAGGGGGTTCTTTCACTGCTAGAATGGGGTAGACAAGACAAAAGTACTAGAAATGAAATATACATACACCAAAATATCGAGTTAAAGCTCGTGGCCTTTATGCCTCTCTAAATGATTACAGGAAATAAAGCACAGATAAATACAATTAATAAAGTCACTAAAATAGGGGATTGCCTATGGAAGTGTACATTGGTGATAACTAACAGTTCAGTTCCAGGATGTAGAAATGGATGACAGTCAATGGCTTCTGCAACACCACAACGAAGTAATACAGAAGAAATTGCAGAGAAACGCCGGTATTCTGGAGAGCACCGATGAAAGAAGGAGATCGCACAGCAGATAATACAAGTCTCACAAGAGGATGGTTGAAGCCTGTATAATTTATGTATCATGTTATCATTTGTTATACACAGGGTACACAGTAGAAATGATGGATGCCAACTGTTCTCATTGTAGCCTATTTATACATAATGGCCCAGATTAAAGGACACTATCTGGGCTTCCACATGAGCCAATCAGAATGTGAACCTGCTAGAAGCTGTCTCGCGTAGGCAAGTTAATAGATCATAAACAACTTTGTTATTTTAATAACAGCACACCTGGTAGATTCCAATTGTTCTTCCAAAGTTACAAAAATAGTTTCTTATGGAAATCACAAGCACACCTGATAGATTCAAATTGTCCTTCCAGAGTGGTAACCAAGTTTGACTTGTCAATCACCTTTACGACAGTTATCACACGGCAATGAACACAGATTCTTCCCATGATTATATGCATACTTCTTTTTGCAGTGTTTGAGGTAATATGAGAAAAACATAGAATAAATGATGCTGACATCGCCCCCCCCCCCCGCCCGCCATCAAGACTGAACATTGCACATTTTCAGTCTAATAATCAGCATCAACTACCAATAAATTTACAATTCTCAAAATTGGAAAACAATATTGTAACAGTAATACTAAGCATTCTCAATCTTGCCTAAATAGCCTGCAATTAATATTTTCGGTAGCTAAGTGATTGCAAATATAGGGCCCATCACATTAATCTACTGTTTACTTCTCGTGTCTTGTTTAAATAAAATAATGGCTGGTGATCAGTCTCCAAATAATTTCATTACCACCATTAGTATCAACCTACAAGGCAATTCCTTAAACTCAGCAAATATAAGCCTACGTAATGTTTTTTTTTTTTCTCAGTTAATTTCTAGTCTGTACCACCTGTACAACACCAACACTATCATCCTGACTGAAATCAATGGAGGGTTCACAACCACTCCCACTAACTGAAGGCTCTCTTATCTCAACACCTGTATAACAACCATCATAAATATAGGGCACACTAGACGGACTAATAGTATATGTACAATCTTCATTACCTAAGGGAACACTAGTTCCAATACCCGAAGGACAACAACCTTCTCCGCAAGAGAGAATACTAGTCCCATCACTAGTAGGAGTACAATGTTCACCACCAAAGGGCAAACTAACCTCATCATGCCCTACCTCATGAGCTAAACCTAGCTTCCAACCAAGATCAGGATTCTTGGGCTCCCTAGCTCTAATATTACCAATAATGAGATCATACACCGAGGTCATCATACACAGTGCCTCGACCTCACCAACATAAAAGGGTGTATATGTATATAGCCTAGCTGATGTGGTTTTCAGACATGTAGCATCATCACACAGGTATGACTCTCCCCAGTCAATATACTATCCTCTACCAACTCTCTACGTACTACAACCGAGCTACACCTACTATGACGAAGGACCTCTACCTCAGTACTACAAATAAAGCAACATGCATACCACACACTATCAGCTACTATCAGCTGGTACAGCACTGGCAACACTAATAATTGGCAGCTCATGACCACATTTCAACTCAACTTTATCTCATCCCTGTAAACATTTCATTAACTACACAAGTAACATTGATTTCCTGTGAATCATTGCTATTCTGATCACATGCCAACATAGCAGCTGACTTAACTTGAGGTTTGGGACTTCTATAGTGGTTTTGACAACTGACAGCACAGTGGTTTGGATCACCACAAATATTACAGCCTAACTTTAATTTACACTGACCAAATCGGCCCTGTCCGTTACCTTTTTGACTACCACCCTGAAACTGGCTAGATTTCGGATAGACAACTCATTACCAAAAGTACTCATCAATTGATCTCTCGACACTAAGTCTCATTACTTCTCTGGCCAGAATTAGTTCAATTTTGGCGGTCCAAAATTGTGTTGATATCATTAGTTTAACTATTCATGATCAAACTAATTCACTGTTATAACACGACTCACAAAATAATCCAGCGTCCTATCTTTGTCACACATTTAGAATGGTGTTTAGGTATATAACTCAGTTGCGTAGTAGAGATTGTCGTACGTGCACTTGTACGACAGTCAGCAAACACAAGTATTAGCGGTTTTTTTTATAACACTTGTTTGCCACTCAAGATTAAACTGTTCGTGAACTTGAGGGTCATTTGAAAACCAATAGCTTGACTTTTCACTGTACATGCCATGATAGGACAAAGGGATAATTTTTGAGTAAGAGTTTTATGAATAATTAGAACACTTCAACATATATTCGCCGTAGAACAAAGCGATCGCTATATAGTCCAAATGTCAGGAATAAAAAAGCGACAGCTAATTAAAAACAAAAATGTGTACATTTTAGTCGTGGTAGATCATAAATAATAAATGAAGAACAGAGATATAGCTGACCTATAAACAATAACCGAAATAGAGAAATATAGCATGATGTGTATGTTTCTTTATGACTTTCAGCTTTGTAAAATAATGACTATCGTCTTTCGAAAATTGCGGAATCTTAGTGCAAGAATCAACGTGACTTAAAAAGGTAGCGGCACAAATGTTCAAATCACGCACAAAGTTCAGTTCAACCAGATCGAGTACCTATTATGCCGAACTACCGCCATTCCTGCTGACCTCCTATTATCGATTGCACCTGTTGTACCCATACGCTAGTGTTGTAATCAGTGATTTCACTTTCATTGCTAGAGGCTCTCAGTAAGTTACATTTTAATAAAGCACATCTGGTAATTATAGAGCCTGTGTAAACTCCTAATAAAACACAGCATATATACAACAAAACGCACTACATCGACACGGCAGATGTATGCAGCAGGTTATCAGTACTTAATCAGCAATGCAAGGCCATCTGAGAAAAGCATTTATTAGATTAACAAAACAAATCACATAATAAATATCACTGTCAATTTAACTACACCAAAAATCCCGTTTGTTACAATACTTCTATATGTTATAATTAACACCAAACAAAAGAACGCTAATTACTCTGACAATCGCAATTTTCATATGAGATAGACTAGAGTATATCCTCTTTGATGGTGCTTAAGCTACTTGTTACTATACTCAACAATTTATTGCCAGAATTATTCAATTATTGCTGGGTTGAATATTTAGTATCCAAAATACCCTTTGCCTTCTATAAAATTGAATTATAAAACCCAGAAATCCCAATGAAAAAAATTATGCTGCTGAGCCGTGAACCACGCCGATTTTCTTTCTTGCCAAAACGTGCCTGGTTAATTTGACTATCAAGTTGTTTTTGTTAATAGCCCGCGTAGCTAGGTTTATAGTCCATTATATAGGCGCATTTCGAACAGAAAGTACGTCGTGTTACGTGACCCAGATGTTTCCCTGGACAAAACTGGACAAGTACCCGTGTGATGTATGAACAGGTGTGGGCCAATTGACGATTAACACAATTAGCTGTGTGATATCATGGTATTTAAATACAGAGACAACGTGGTTCTGTGGTCGTTGTTGCTCGATTACTTGCCTAACAAAGACGGACTGCACTTTGGATGACCCTAAAATCTTGCGAGCTGATGTGCATGTAAAGGTAACGTTTGACGCTGCGATGCGTCCCTAAAAGTCACAAATTGTGTGTAGGTGTGAGCATGGGTCACCTGAGGCCAACATCACAGCCAAGTGAAAATTGTTGGTGAACTGATCTAAAACATATCGACACGAAAGCATTTTCCGGTTGGTAGTTATATGAATGCATGTAAAACAAATAACAATTTCAATACAGTCGATCTGTTCTGCGTTTGGTGTATTATTTAATTGTTATTAATCCATTTGATTTGTATATTAGGCCAAACACAGTATGAACAGGCAAAACAGCAGACGCGTGTGTGACTGTACTGTGGCGCAAAACAACTAATATTTGAATATTATAGTGCATAACCTCAACCTAGTACATTGTTCACAGTGACACAGTGTTACAAAATTCTATATTCTTTTTTTGCTGTAATATAAATGTATCTTGATAATGCTCAGTTAGCTAGCGAGGCTCCCAGCTGCGGAATTAGAATAGGCAGCATATATTGTCATTGCTATTTAATATTCTTTTGTTCATGATTGTATAAGACGAACGTGAACAAGAGTTAATCAGTTGTCACCCAGCTCCCGACCAGTGCAGTGCAGTGCAGATCAGCTCAGTTTCGGTACAGTGTCGACATGGCAGCCAACGTATGTCTCAAGATAGTGCCTGTCCAATTCGGCATATGGGACATATAGATGCAAGACAGCCTTCTGTGTTTCTGCGCTGTAAAACCATGCGTTCCTCCAGAAAGCGTAGTTTGCTATTCTTGGTCTTTTCTCTGCACAGACGGTATGGAAGTCGCATAACATTATGGTCAGTGTCGTTTAGTTTGTATTCCCTGAGACCTCGTACTTTGGAGCTGTAGAACTGATGTCGTCGACGTTGCTGTGGATAACTGTACTATCGCCGAAACTACGCAGTACGAGTTATGCACCTAGGTAGAGCAGGCAATTCCGAGCTGAGCTATTATCATTATTTGTATTATTATTGTGATGTATATTGCTGACCGGTTTGTGATTTATATTACTCTGTTAATGATTTATACTTATTAAATTAATATTATTTGCCATATTCTGGCTGTGTGCCTTTGTTTGACATTTAGTGTTACGTCCTTGAGCGCGGGATATTGGCTGCCAATTTCGAGGGAGACTATCTCGTATTACCGTTCGTAACAATGTACACTGCACTCTGGTGAACATCGCATTCATTCAGTTAACTGACAACTCTGTAGTTTGAAAGAAAAATAAATGTTAAACAGTTTATTGTAAATTAGTTATTGCAAATTTATAATGAAGAAAAAAAGAATCGTATGATATCCAGTATTATATTATAGCATTACCAATACCTGTGGATTATATGGTGTCAAAGTTGCAGATTATTCGCGATAATGTAACCTGTTACTGAACATCAATGCCCGTGGATATCAATTCAATATTGTTTTCGGAAACGTGTCTTGTATATGCTGCAAAGCGGAAGAATGAAATAGCGAAATAATAAAATAAAGTACATTTTCGCATTGTAAGTACTTAGAATTTATAAAGTTCACTAGGATCACTGAGTACTTGAGAAAACGAACGAGTATGGTATTCCTGTCTCATGGCTTTTGTAGATTACGAGAAAGCCTTTGACTCCATACAACACAATGTGTTTGATGACTTAAGTTAAAAGGACACGCTTTCACACATAAATACATCAACATATTAAAAGAAACATACACAGGAGGCACAGCTTAGATACGTACCGAAAAACTGAGCAAGAAAATCAACATAATGAAGGGCGTTCGACAAGGAGATACGCTATGATATGTTATGTTTACATCAGCAGTAGAGGAAATCTTCAAATTTTTCGAGACTGGTATCAATATCAATGGAGAAATGTTAAGCAATTTAAGATGTGCAGATGAACTTGCTCAAAGATCTAAACTTCGTAGGAAAAGAGACAGAATGAAGATGAACAGGAGGAAAACGAAAACAATGTGCAATGAAGTAGCCAAAAAATAACGTAGACGAAGAAATAACACTTGGCGAAGAACAACCGGAAGAGGTAAATGAGTACAACTACTTAGGTCGACTGCTGACCACAGAGAAGGAAATAGCAAAAAAGATTGACCAAAGACTAACAGCAAGGACATACGGAGCGGAGATATGGTAACCCACAAAGCGTCATAAAGAAACGCTAGCCGTGGCCTAAAGAAGCATGGAAAGATCAATGCTGAGCATAACCTGGAAAGAAAAGATCAAGAATTTAGCAGTGAGAAAAAGAACGAATATGATGGATATCATCGAAAAGATTCAGAGCCAGAAAGGGCAGTGGGCAGGACATGTTGCACGAATGAATAACGACAAATGGGCAAGGAACAACAACAACAGAATGGAGACCGAGAGAGAGGGTCAGAAAGAAAAAAAGACCTAAAAGAAGATGGAGAGATAAAATTGATAGAAGGCCGGTATCTTGTGAACTCGTGTGACACAGGATCACCAAACGTGGAAGCTGTTGTGGAGGCCACCCGCCAGCAGTGACGTGACAGAACAGGCTGAGATCTTGATAGTCACTGACCGGTCACTATGTTACCAGTGACCGGTCAGGGACCATAGTGAACTCTATAGTTTGTAAATAATCACAATGCAAAAATGTTCAAATCCTACCTCAAAATACACCAAAAATAGTCTACCCTTTCCCTGGGTGAATGTCCCACAAACCCATTAGGAAGGCCAATTTCACTGGCCGAGTTTCATTCACTAACGAATGCGATTGTAAATGAGGCAACCTTGGTTAAAATCCTTACGTGCTTGTGTTAGACCAAGCCTTGTTGACGCCAGAATAGCGCATTTTCATTTTGATATAGAGAAGACCGCACAGCCCTGCCATGCTTCTGTCGCGAAAATGCACTAGCACTCGTAACTTGCGCACATACAAATAAAAAGTCAGAGAGACAACACTGACATTAAATGTCCAGAGCTGTCGGTCGCCAGGCACATAAACATTTTAATAAAAGAGCATATCAGGGGAGCACTGACTACTGTCGGAGGTCGGCCATCTTGTCCACCTATTTCTGGCGATGTGTCGTACGTTATTGCCTGTTTAAACATACTTTGTTTGGAAATGGTTCTCTTGTAAATTAAGACCTCGATAGCATAACATGTTTCTACAGGCTAGACAGCCTAGTAATATTAACATATTAACAAATTTGTGGTTCAATCGTGAGTGACTAACAGGAAAGGGGCATTTGATACATCAGCTCTTGCGTGGCTTGACTCATTCAATAGAAACCCTGCATGGGTAAATAGTACATGTAACTGTATTATCATTGTCATATAATGGCAATACAAAGGTGAATATTAATTAAGAGCGTTCATAATTATATTCTCGTACAATTGTTGAGAATCGTGCCTCCTACCTCCAGCCCATAATATAACAACATGAATTACATACATCCTCATAAACTCAAGAACAACTTAAATACACAGCTAACATGATAACAGGAATTATACAAAGCTAACGAGTGTGAAGCGTTTGAATGTGTGACATCACTCTGTACATCTTTTCGAGCATTATAACTAATAATACGGTAAGTTAAAACCTGTTATTGTTAGCTGCAGGTGCAAATAGGAAGTACGTTGTGTAATTTTTAAGTAAAAGTAGTTAACTCGAACCACTGATAGGAGGTTCGCGGGAGTGTCGATTATACGGGGCTAAAGTTTGGCACAATTTGCGATCATGACAACAAATCTTTTAGTTGTTCTGAAGATGTCGAAAGTCGGTTTAGTTTCAGAAGTACGAATTTCTGTTACCAATATAGATCCACGGCTTTGAGAATTCGGTTGCACTCATTCAGCAATGTATATTATTCACGACCAAACATAAGAAAACAAAATACTTACAGCTTACCCAGCAACACTACCATAAATTATATTCTTTTATAAATTATATACGTTTTGCACAGTGTATATGATTGTGTTGCAATACATAACTGAATAATCACAACGAAAAAACACAACGAAAAAAAGCTTGTGTAACTTTAGATATTCGAACGACTTTTTGCATTACAGGAAAGGGAAAAAAATAATTAAACGTTATTGCCAGGCTTTTGTGCGGCACATGGTTTGTTGTTATTAAGATACGACCGCAACCCCTATAAATCTCATCCCCTTTCTTTTGCCAGGTGTCGTAAATATCCGATAATAGTAATTGTTATAGGTTGAATTATGTAGTCCTACACATCTCAATGCATGTTCTACTAAGTTAATATTAAATTAACTAGTTAGGATCCCTCATAATTTTCTCAATAATTTGAGTTGAGAGATTTATTTGGAATGTCTCGGTTGTATTATTATTTGACAATGATGTTGGCACCCAGTAAATGAATAGACTTGTTTCCTATCACACTAGTGTTTGTTGGATTCAGGTAGATCTTTGAATTCTACACGACCTTGCGGACTTACACACCATATATGATGCACAATGATTGACAGATGGTATAGGGGATATAAATTCCAACACTAAAAATGTTAGCAATGTCATAGCAGGAGGTTATCCAATGGTAACACAATTCACGTGGGAAGCGTCTGAATATGTGACATCACTGTGTATAAATATTATATCTGATATAACGAAAAGAGAACAGCATTCTAATTGGATCTACAAATGCACATATAAAATGCAGTGTCGAAACGTTAAGATCAGTACTTCAAAAACAGGCAACAATAACAATTCTGTCATCGAAAAAACGAAGGTTGCAGAGCCGTGAAGAAAGACCACTGACAGAGGGATTCGCAAGAATGAGTCAATTGTTTGGTGCCCAAGTTTGACAAAATGCTTGACAACAACTTTATTGTATTCTACAGAAGTCGTAATTCGGCACAGTTTCAGAGTACAATTGTCTTTTTCTATTATACAGCCACGGCTTTGAAATCAGTATCAAATTAAATTGAGTATAGTGTGCATGTAGATGTATATAGAAGAGCAAATACTTTCGTAAAAATCTAGGAAAATTGCAAGAATATTATTTATAGAAAATCTGTCAGTAAACATGGGAAAGCCATCCCAAGCCCCTGCACGTGAGCTTATGTTCCTGGGTAAGAAGTACAACAAGCTGTAGGTCTTAGTTATGATTCAGATAGTTCACTAAGGTCAACGACCTGACGTGACCAGACAGACTGGTCAGTTAAGCTCATCCAGCAGATGTCCAGTCCGGTATGTTTTTACATCTTTACCGCAGTTCAATATTGAAGATGGTTTGTGATCGGTTGTCCTAGGTTGTCCTATAATTTGGTATTAATAAGGTGTTCTTAAACATATGCACACATATATATGCTAATACGTAAATTAAAAAAAAACGCACAGCAATAAATTGAATTATTATGATTCAACATTCAGCAAAGTTTATTGATCTAATATGCATGGCAAGATCATTCAGAACTCCTCATGCATCAATCAGTTAACCAGTGACACTCTATTTGAAAGCCTGTGCCAATCAAGCACTTCAGTTTGTACTTATTACACTGTCAGTGCCCTACAACACTGGATATTACTTGACACCTGTGTAATTGCTATGACATTGATTGGCAAAATAAAATGTGAGTGCGGCCTGTATGTTTATTTGCAACTCAACCATTACATTGCTCTCAGCCACTTGCAGTTGGCGATAGTAAATAATGCAAAACAATTATAGCGACTGCTTTGAGAATATTATTACTGTTTGTAGCGTTTGCTTATTCCGAAAAATGAAGTGGTGAGAGACAACATCTACATAGAAAACATTAGCAAGATGCCCTAGTCTGAAATGGTCGCATTTGGGAGCCAAACCTCCATTGCTCAATAATAATTACGAGTGTTTTCTAATTATATTATTGTAGCATTGTTATAAAATTGTGCCATCTCCCCTCGGCATACAGTGTAACGACCCGAATTATTAAGTAACTAATTATTTAAACACTTACTCAACTACACATTTTTTTATGATAGCAGGAGGCTATACGAAGGTAACAAGTGGGAAGCGTTTGAATCTTTGACAACACTCTGTATATCTTAAGTAATATATCAGATAGTACGGTATTTAAACAATTTTCTAATTGGAGGTACAAATGCAATATGAAATACATTGTAGATACGGTAATGTCTGTAGGTGAAACAGGCAACATTATTAATTCTAAAGCCGTGAAGAAAGACCCCTGACAGAGGGGCTCGCAAGAATGAATCGATTGTGTGGTGCTCAGGTTTGACACAATGCTTGGTCATGACAACAATTTTAAATTTAAAGTTAAAATTCGATATAATTTCAGAGTAGAATTGCCTTTTTCTATTATACGGCTATGATTTGTATTCACTATCACGCTTTAATACGAGTTTATAGGTTATAATTATAGGTTATTATAGGTATAATATAATTAGAAAACACTCGTAATTATTATTGAGCTTTGCATATTGTCAATACATGAGAGAAATAAGACAGTTAATGTACTATATAAACTAACTTCATTTCTATTGAATATGTCGGGCCATGCAAACGACGAATTTCTGAAATGTTACAGTAGTAGCTAACAATTGGCACACACATTCGCTAATATATTAATATTAACTTACTGACTAGCTTGTGGAAACACGTTTGGCATTGTTTTGATGTTCTTTAGGAAGGTGATCAAATGAAACCAGTGGTTTACGGTTCAGTATCCCAATACGCAAATTTATGCAAGAATATTCATTAACCCGTTGATTGAACCAAACCACTCCAAAAGAAGTATAATTGCTGAATAAAAAATTGGGCAACTTAAAAGTAAATAAAAAAAAAGTTATGAAGACATGACATGATAGTAAGGTTTTTACTGACTTTTCTCTTAGCTTCGTGAAAATGGCGAGTTTGCTTATTTATAAAAGCGTCGATTTCACAAAATTGCAGGCCGTAAATATTTGCTGTGCCGGCGTTTCTTTGCCGCTGTAAAGAATTACGTTATAGCTAGAACTGATTTTAATGTAGACAGTTATTTCGAAATAATAAAAAAATGCCTCCTTGCAAAATCTGAGTCAAATATCAAAATATGTGTCACCGACTTTCTTTATTAAATTTATTAAATAATGTTGTCGTCATAAAGGCATTTGAATAGATTTCACAAAATGATATATGGTCTGTGCATTGTTGATGTAAAACATCGGATGACTTGCTATAATATCTTGATGTAATTTGAATATACACAATTATTTTCAAATAAAAGCGAACTTTAGTCAATCGCACCGAAATAAAAAGTCATATTTTGACAAAAAATGCGACCCTACTGAATCTAGGTCATACAAAAAAACAACAGAAACTAGATTAACAGACAACTAGAAACTGTTTGCATAGCAACATCTGATTATGTTTCCAAATTTAATGCGATGTAGTGATTGGTATTAGTAATGTTTCACTGATAGCAAAATCAGATTTTGTTCTTAATAAATTCACTTTTCACAGACGCGTTTCAGCAGACTATCAAACGTTAACCGGAATAATGAAATGTAGAATATTTTTTTTTTATTGACCTATCTATATCCAAAAATATCACATTGATCGAAATCAACGTTCTCCAAGCCAGATAGAACATGACTTAGGTATTTACAACTTGCAAGCAACTATGCCATAGCATATTACTTCAAAGTCAATAACTATAAATTATAAATTGAAACGTTTTAAAACTTTTGTTGTCTCAAAACATGTATCCTCAATTTTTAAGACGTGTTTTGTTATTTTAACGACTGGTTAGACTAGTTTAATTTAAAATTTACCGCTGCACCTTACTCAAGTATGCATGCCTCCCCGTGATTTATGTTTGGTGATAACCGTCCATGTCATGCAACAACGTTTGTATATCCAGTGAATAACTATTCAATGATTTACTAAAACTTTAGTTTGATATTATGATGTATAAGATCGAACATACATACCGTTGTGTTGTTATCGACTTTTTATAAACTGTATTTTCTCATTGTATAGGTATAAAAAATATGTTTCACTAAATTTTAGATTCTGTAGTTTAAAAATGGGAACGATTGTTACCGGCGTGTCCCGTCACTGGGCGTGGGTATAACAAATAAGAATAAAAACATTCAGAGACAAGATTCTGTCAGCACTATTCGACACTATTCATTATTCATTTTGACAAATATTAACTGTTGAGCTCAATGCCATTGCCGAATTTAAATATGTATACATCCTATTAACATACACTCAGACCAACAAAATTACATACGTAAACACCACTGCAGGGATTTAATTTTTTTTTATTCTAGAACTTCTATTCTAGACAAAGCAACTGAGTGAATATTTCTAGGATAGAATCATGCTGGTGTTGGCTGTAATCAGGTACCTTGTTGTTTCTTCTGTAGTTATTCAGCCTCACAAAGCATATTTACGTAAACGTTGTGTGCTTATATTGTCAAATTAAAGAGTCGTACACTTACCTCAGTTAAATTTACCATAAAGAAAGCAATATGGAGTGACATCATACACGCTGCCACGTTGTAACTGTTCTCACCTAATGTTGCGTGTAGATATGCTATACCAACTCTGTGATTGAGGAGATCGTGACCAAATAACTTACTTAATGATGTACCTTGACACAATGTATCGGCATATGTTAACTATTAACGCAAAATACATAATATTATCCCAATCTCGTGTGCAGGCCTCTTCCATCATTTTCACACCAACTGTTTCGAGGTCAAGGTGTCGGGTTTTGACCCCCTGATTAGACAACACGCATACACACTCACAAACACATACATACACGCCTTATCGCCTAAGTTACAACGTGGCAGCGTGTAATGGTATGATGTCACTACGTATAACTTTTCTTCACCTTACAGATATCTGTGATCACGGTATGTGTTCGACTGTTTGATTTGACACTATAATCACCCAACTTTTCCAACTATGCACCTTAAGTGGCTAATTGATGAAGGAGATACAACACAAACATGGAACATGGTTTGGAACAGGGGATTCAAATGCTTCGTGTCAAATAGCGCCGAGAGCATAATGTCTATGGATGCTTTAACTTTTCTCGTGATACTCACGCTCGGTTATGAAACACGCTGTTAACTAGCCTACACTTTCCATAATTGAATGGCAACTTAGGTAAAACATACGTTTTATAGCTACACAATGAGAAAACTCAAATTATGAAAGTATATAATTCTAGAATTACACAACACGTATGCATGTCTGACCTTATACATCATAATATCAAAGTAGGGCGTTAGTAAATGATTAGTGGATATACAAACATTGTTGGTTATGATGGATAGTTATCGCCAAACTTAAATCTTGACGAGGCATGTCAACAATCAATACACGTAATAACGGAAAACAACTTTCTCTGTCAGTCGTTAAACACGTTTGAGGGGGGCCATAATCCTAATAATCGTTAACTAGTCAAATCAAATATTGAAATATGTAATTTCCACATCGACGATATGTGAAGGCCACGTAGTGCAGAAAAAATGATTATATGTGATACTTCCCCTTCCTTCTGTGCACATGACACTGTCCAGTGTAGAAGGTTTGGGGATTATGGAGATGCCATTGTACTTGTAAAGGAAAATCTTGCCATCAGAACAAATCACGCCGGAAATTACTGTAAATAGATTTGTTCGAGTGCTTGTTTAGAATTGAACGCAATTCCTCCAGCATCCGAGAGATGCTAGGACTCAAACAATTGAAAACATGGCATAACAAACCAATTAGGTCCTGAACGTGAGCATGTCGTGTGGTTACTTCGTGATGATAGTCTTGATAAACCAATAATAACTTTTTTATGACACTGAAATAGTCATGTCACCATCGATGCACCACCAAAGTGAACAATGTTAATAATAAACTGCAGGACTTAAACATATAGCTATGTGCATTGGTAGTACGTTGACGAGTGGTGAAGCAATGAGAAAATAATATTTGCCATTCCAGTTGTAAAGTAATAAGCCGTAATTATAAAGGTTAATGCAAACCTTACATAATAGACAACCAGAACCCAGTGACTGAATGTCTCAACCATCAACTCAACAGTAGAATAATGGAATTTAAAATCCAGACTCAATTACTCATTGCTAGGAATGCTATATTTACTGGGTAGCCTTCTGGGAAATCTATAACAATTTACTTGGAATGATCTTTATTGTCAAAATACTTTACTGGCGATGTGGTAATAGGTGTAGATAAAAGTGAAGAATTAAAGGGTCCGATTGCAGGACCAAAATATTCTTATGTTGACAAGTATCCCTCCACAAAATGTCAGATTTTATTAATGTGTAGTAGGGAGGAATCTACGAAAATAACTGATGACAATATTGTGAACAATATCATTTTATCATTCATTTGTATAATTGTTTCAGGACCCGAATAAATATGCAACAGAAATAATAATCATTATATAACAAAGTTCATTGCCAATCATGGATCTAGTAGGCAAATTGAATTTGCTCCCAACATTAAAATCTGTCAACTCTATTTGGTTAGATTCATGCACAATTCAATGAGTTTCGTAGATGAGGTGATTATATATCCAATTACCAAATAAACACTTAAATGCTATTACTTAACCAATAAATATGAAATTCATATTTTCTAGATTACAGCTTTACATTTATTATTTACTATTAAAACTACTTAATCAGTTGTTGTAAAATGTATTTATATTACATGTGTTTCAACTCTGGAAATTTCGTTTTTATTCACCTTGTTTTTCAATGATTATATTAAATTTTAAAAATATCAACATTCGAGGGATAAGAACAGGCCAACATTACAGACTCAACAACACTGACATTAATTTTAGCATATGTTGCGGTAAATTAATTTGGTGGACACGTGACTATTGACGAGATATTGCATTAGCCAAATATGTAAATACATCTCAAACATTATTTTGCCCCCGAAAACACTATAAACAAAGTAATCCATTATTAAAGATAAATGATAGCATAAACAGTTTAGTTGTACTTTTTATGATTTTTTTACATATTTATCAATCCTACCTAATGCGAATTTAAAATTTCTAATCGAAACGCCAGACCCTTCAGTACATTTTTTTTTAAATAACATCATCGTATTATTAATACTTAACCAGATGAGGTACTGTACAGAAATAGTTGCCTAAACACTAACATGTTTCGATTTTAATGTCAATTGCCTGACTATTGTCAGTTTTTGTTTGTTCTTGTAACTTGTTTTGTCACTTGTTGCCATTCGTTTGTTGCATGTTCTTGTAACTTGTTTTGTCACTTGTTGCCATACGTTTGTTGCATGTTCTTGAACTTGTAGATTTTTCATTACGTATTATAAGTATTTATGTTTGATATATTAGTAATAGCTTTCTTTAAAAACGCTAAGCAGCATGATGTGGCATTGGTGAGGGGCAATGATATTCCAAGTTTATCGATATCTGGAAAGCTCGTTATTATTGGTCATATACTTAGATTCCCATAATGGATTGATGGAAATGGAATAAAATGCTCGACGATAAATTTCCAAAGAAATGGACAACATATTTTTCCGACATTTAACTTACAAAAAAAAACATTCCACATATTGTACATGGCTGGATTGAATGCATAAAATAGAGCATTATTGCTCCAACTTGCTATATATTTCAGAGATGAATATATTATCTTAACAACCAATACCATTATTTCGAAGCCATGTGACGTTGATTATACTTTATGTATTTTTTTATTATTTTTGTTTGCTGGAACTTGTAATTATTTAATATGTCTCGTTCATTCTTTCATTTCAGCATATGAGCAAATACAATGCCATATACACAGAAAAGAAACTTTAAGATGATCAAAACCAGTTACTGTTCAGTGGTAGTACCATTAACGACCACTGCGATAATTATAAATTTGAAGTAATGTGCTACATTGTGGTGATTCTTGATCAAAGAAAATAATGATTTCGATTAACAATAACGTAGATTACATTAAAAAGCAGTCCACATTTGGAAACTAAATGTCTTATTATTTGATTTGCTAATTGACAGGAAAAAGCTTATATTGAGAAGTGATTTTGTCAGAGTCGTTCTATACTTATATTGCAATGCAAGATATAAAAGCAATTCACATGTCTTAGTATGGATATCTATTACACTACAATGTATCCTCAATAACATGATCATTATTTATACATATTTCATTATAAATCAATGCGCGTTCAATACCGCAAAGTTTTACCACATGATTTGTGTCCAATATGTCTATGCATATGTTTGATAATAAAAAAATCAAATTTCAGTAGACAATATCTGAAAGAACAAGCCAAAAGCAATCATACGAAATGGGAAAGGCGAGTGTATCTATTACTCTCTTGAAGTATATCATGCCAAGTCTTCTTGTAATCATGGTATTAATTGTTATTATATATGACTATCATTTAGTCAAAATACCTGCATTGAAACCTTAGGTATGTCATATGTTAATAAATTACTTATCCTGCCTTTTCAATATAATGTAATGTATATTCATGTCATTGATTATTTATAACTTCAGTGTATTGTAATCATCCGATAATTTCGATTTATTATGAATATTGTCTATTTGTCTGTGTGCTTCTCTTTATGTTTCATCAACGCCTATGCCGTTTTCGTCTCCCTAGTCTCGGCGACAGTTTATAGGGAATACATTGGCATATCCCTCAGAATAAGTCCAGTTATTCGAATAGTTCCCCTCATAATAATCTGTTAGTGTATCAGAGAAAATAGGTTTGCTGTACAATAGCTGGATTGAATGCATTGCTATACAAATTACTGACTACTTTATTGTCTCAGAAGATTGGTAATGGCAGGTAATGCAGTGCTGTTTTCAATAATTAGTTTACACTGGGAGAGCTAGGCATGTAGGCACATTCTTGCAATTGTATACATTGGCAGTTTAACTCATTTTCCGATTGTCAATTCTGATATAATTATGCTGTTATGTGTCTTAATTGTAACATTTTCATATGGCAATGTTAAGTTCTGCACATAGTATTTATAAAATACCACTTATATCGCACATAATAATTACATAAAACTATTTGTTTGTATGAATCATCTGTCAATGTGGATGCTAAGCTGTGCAAGCAATTGCGGTTTCATTGTTCCTGGGTTTGAATATGTGAGTTTATTTCTGATCTCTGTATACTATTTTTTGGTCAAAATTGTCTTTCTCTTTTTTACGGATTTCAGTAAGAGCTGTTACATGTATGATATTATTGTTAAACATCTGGTTTATCAAATAATTTTGGAATTGATTTTTCTCTGTCTCTATTTTGTATATAGTGCACCGAAGAGTGCACCACTATCATAGTGAGCGAGGGTTAATTAGAACGACCTGGACTTCTTGTATTGAATGGTACAAATTTTGACAATATATGGAGTATGTTATGAATTACTGGCCAATTTACGATGTTTTAATTTCGCAATTGGTAACTGATACGAATAAACATATTATGTCAGTAACAAACTCTTTATACTAGTTTTGTAGGGGGACATTTTCATTGACGATACCTAACCCAAACGGTCTACGGCGACGTTTATGGGCAAGTGCATTTTTGCCTGACAATGGCATGATTTAGCTATCAAATTGCTAAGACATATTTTCTATGCGTTTTCAGTTGGTAGAATACGACAAAAACCACGACCCTTTATGTTTCATCATGCCTGCTTTTATCCGTCCCAAAAGTGGACTTCAAGCGCCTCGTGTCTGCAATGGTTGCTGCCTAATACAGGAACTGCTCTATTGCTACTTATCCAATTCCAGTTCATAAAACGCAAATTAATGGATCTACTATAAGAAGTTGGGAAGACACATTTGATCTTAGAAGCATGGTGGCAAATTCCTCGATTTCATTAATAACACCGCACTCGTTTTATGAAAAGTGTGACGGAAAAGCAGCGTTCAGTGTTTGCAGAAATCGAAAACAGATAAATTTCAAATATGTTATTAACAAAATACAATCTGATATAGGACTGTCATTTCGCATTGATAACGGAACAAATAAGGGTGGCTATGGCTGTGATACGTTTTTAAATGCAACATGTGTTATCACAATTGACACTGTGATACCGAAATCTTCTAGAAGCATTCATAAAATTGTTGGTAGATTTTTCAAAAGAGCCGCATATATACAGGATTTAGCTACACAATTTACAAATGCGATGTGTAAAGGAGAACCATATCTAGCGTTTCATTGGAGGAATAGAACTGGAGAAAGGTAACACAATTACCCAATCATTCTGTCGTCTTACCCGCAACTTAACATTATATAATTGTTGGGAAATCAGATTAATCTTAGTTCTCAGTTTCAGTAACAATTGCATCTATTTCTATTTCATAATGGCTTAATGCGCCGCCGATGAAATTAAGTTTCTCAAACTGAAGTATTAATGAACATGGTTCTGTTTCAGATGTGACATATGGTATACTAACAACAATATTAGTCGGTGTGATTCTGATCGTCTAAATCTTCGGAATTCAAGTAAACAACTGGTGAATGTTATTCAAAACTTTATGAACGAGAAGAAATTAATGTATATTTATATAGCATTTCCGCCGTTTACAAAGGTATCAGCAATCATTATATATTTTTTGCACACATACAAAATTATACCTGAGTGCTCTATAGCCAATTAAATTCCCGCATTCGCAAGTTTGAATGATCATGCAAACAATAAGAATGCTAAGGTGCTTAAAAGTTGAAACTTGTTATGATTGCTGGATAGACAAATCAATTATATTGTTATTATATCGTGTTTCATTATTTCAACGCTTTATTTATTATTAGTTTTGTTAATTCATTTTCTGTAGAGAATAATCGATATTGTCTAAATAGCCTGCAATTAATATTTTCGGTAGCTAAGTGATTGCAAATATAGGGCCCATCACATTAATCTACTGTTTACTTCTCATATCTTGTTTAAATAAAATAATGGCTGGTGATCAGTCTCCAAATAATTTCATTACCACCATTAGTATCAACCTACAAGGCAATTCCTTAAACTCAGCAAATATAAGCCTACGTAATGTTTTTTTTTCCTCAGTTAATTTCTATTCTGTACCACCTGTACAACACCAACACTATCATCCTGACTGGAATCAATGGAGGGTTCACAACCACTCCCACTAACTGAAGGCTCTCTTATCTCAACACCTGTATAACAACCATCATAAATATAGGGCACACTAGACGGACTAATAGTATATGTACAATCTTCATTACCTAAGGGAACACTAGTTCCAATACCCGAAGGACAACAACTTTCTCCGCAAGAGAGAATACTAGTCCCATCACTAGTAGGAGTACAATGTTCACCACCAAAGGGCAAACTAACCTCATCATGCCCTACCTCATGAGCTAAACCTAGCTTCCAACCAAGATCAGGATTCTTGGGCTACCTAGCTCTAATATTACCAATAATGAGATCATACACCGAGGTCATCATACACAGTGCCTCGACCTCACCAACATAAAAGGGTGTATATGTATATAGCCTAGCTGATGTGGTTTTCAGATATGTAGCATCATCACACAGGTATGACTCTCCCCAGTCAATATACTATCCTCTACCAACTCTCTACGTACTACAACCGAGCTACACCTACTATGACGAAGGACCTCTACCTCAGTACTACAAATAAAGCAACATGCATACCACACACTATCAGCTACTATCAGCTGGTACAGCACTGGCAACACTAATAATTGGCAGCTCATGACCACATTTCAACTCAACTTTATCTCATCCCTGTAAACATTTCATTAACTACACAAGTAACATTGATTTCCTGTGAATCATTGCTATTCTGATCACATGCCAACATAGCAGCTGACTTAACTTGAGGTTTGGGACTTCTATAGTGGTTTTGACAACTGACAGCACAGTGGTTTGGATCACCACAAATATTACAGCCTAACTTTAATTTACACTGACCAAATCGGCCATGTCCGTTACCTTTTTGACTACCACCCTGAAACTGGCTAGATTTCGGATAGACAACTCATTACCAAAAGTACTCATCAATTGATCTCTCGACACTAAGTCTCATTACTTCTCTGGCCAGAATTAGTTCAATTTTGGCGGTCCAAAATAGTGTTCATATCATTAGTTTAACTATTCATGATCAAACTAATTCACTGTCATAACACGACTCACAAAATAATCCAGCGTCATATCTTTGTCACACATTTAGAATGGTGTTTAGGTATATAACTCAGTTGCGTAGTAGAGATTGTCGTACGTGCACTTGTACGACAGTCAGCAAACACAAGTATTAGCGGTTTTTTTATAACACTTGTTTGCCACTCAAGATTAAACTGTTCGTGAACTTGAGGGTCATTTGAAAACCAATAGCTTGACTTTTCACTGTACATGCCATGATAGGACAAAGGGATAATTTTTGAGTAAGAGTTTTATGAATAATTAGAACACTTCAACATATATTCGCCGTAGAACAAAGCGATCGCTATATAGTCCAAATGTCAGGAATAAAAAAGCGACAGCTAATTAAAAACAAAGATGTGTACATTTTAGTCGTGGTAGATCACAAATAATAAATGAAGAACACATATATAGCTGACCTATAAACAATAACCGAAATAGAGAAATATAGCATGCTATATATGCTATATATATAGCATGTGTATGTTTCTTTATGACTTTCAGCTTTGTAAAATAATGACTATCGTTTTTCGAAAATTGCGGAATCTTAGTGCAAGAATCAACGTGACTTAAAAAGGTAGCGGCACAAATGTTCAAATCACGCACAAAGTTCAGTTCAACCAGATGGAGTACCTCTTATGCCGAACTACCGCCATTCCTGCTGACCTCCTATTATCGATTGCACATGTTGTACCCATACGCTAGTGTTGTAATCAGTGATTTCACTTTCATTGCTAGAGGCTGTCAATAAGTTACATTTTAATAAAGCACATCTGGTAATTATAGAGCCTGTGTAAACTCCTACTAAAACATATCCTCTATGATGGTGCTTAAGCTACTTGTTACTATACTCAACAATTTATTGCCAGAATTATTCAATTATTGCTGGGTTGAATATTTAGTATTCAAAATACCCTTTGCCTTCTATAAAATTGAATTATAAAACCCAGAAATCCCAGTGAAAAAAATTATGCTGCTGAGATTTTCTTTCTTGCCAAAACGTGCCTGGTTAATTTGACTATCAAGTTGTTTTTGTTAATAGCCCGCGTAGGTAGGTTTATAGCCCATTATATAGGCGCATTTCGAACAGAAAGTACGTCGTGTTACGTGACCCAGATGTTTCTCTGGACAAAACTGGACAAGTACCAGTGTGATGTATGAACAGGTGTGGGTCAATTGACGATTAACACAATTAGCTGTGTGATATCATGGTATTTAAATACAGAGACAACGTGGTTCTGTGATCGTTGTTGCTCGATTACTTGCCTAACAAAGACGGACTGCACTTTGGATGACCCTAAAATCTTGCGAGCTGATGTGCATGTAAAGGTAGAGTTTGACGCTGCGGTGCGTCCCTAAAAGTCACAAAATTGTGTGTAGGTGTGAGCATGGGTCACCCGAGGCCAACATCACAGCCAAGTGAAAATTGTTGGTGAACTGATCTAAAACATATCGACACGAAAACATTTTCCGGTTGGTAGTTATATGAATGCATGTAAAACAAATAACCATTTCAATACAGTCGATCTGTTCTGCGTTTGGTGTATTATTTAATTGTTATTAATCCATTTGATTTGTATATTAGGCCAAACACAGTATGAACAGGCAAAACAGCAGACGCGTGTGTGACTGTACTGTGGCGCAAAACAACTAATATTTGAATATTATAGTGCATAACCTCAACCTAGTACATTGTTCACAGTGACACAGTGTTACAAAATTCTATATTCTTTTTTTGCTGTAATATAAATGTATTTTGATAATGCTCAGTTAGCTAGCGAGGCTCCCAGCTGCGGAATTAGAATAGGCAGCATATATTGTCATTGCTATTTAATATTCTTTTGTTCGTGATTGTATAAGACGAACGTGAACAAGAGTTAATCAGTTGTCACCCAGCTCCCGACCAGTGCAGTGCAGTGCAGATCAGCTCAGCTTCGGTACAGTGTCGACATGGCAGCCAACGTATGTCGCAAGATAGTGCCTGTCCAATTCGGCATATGGGACCTATAGATGCAAGACAGCCTTCTGTGTTTCTGCGCTGTAAAACCATGTGTTCCGCCAGAAAGTGTAGTTTGCTATTCTTGGTCTTTTCTCTGCACAGACGGTATGGAAGTCGCATAACATTATGGTCAGTGTCGTTTAGTTTGTATTCCCTGAGACCTCGTACTTTGGAGCTGTAGAACTGATGTCGCCGACGTTGCTGTGGATAACTGTACTATCGCCGAAACTACGCAGTACGAGTTATGCACCTAGGTAGGGCAGGCAATTCCGAGCTGAGCTATTATCATTATTTGTATTATTATTGTGATGTATATTGCTGACCGGTTTGTGATTTATATTACTCTGTTAATGATTTATGCTTATTAAATTAGTATTATTTGCCATATTCTGGCTGTGTGCCTTTGTTTGACATTTAGTGTTACGTCCTTGAGCGCGGGATATTGGCTGCCAATTTCGAGGGAGACTATCTCGTATTACCGTTCGTAACAATGTACTCTGGTGAACATCGCATTCATTCAGTTAACTGACAACTCTGTAGTTTGAAAGAAAAATAAATGTTAAACAGTTTATTATAAATTTAGTTATTGCAAATTTATAATGAAGAAAAAAAGAATCGTATGATATCCAGTATTATATTATAGCATTACCAATACCTGTGGATTATATGGTGACAAAGTTGCAGATTATTCGCGATAATGTAACCTGTTACTGAACATCAATGCCCGTGGATATCAATTCAATATTGTTTTCGGAAACGTGTCTTGTATATGCTGCAAAGCGGAAGAATGAAATAGCGAAATAATAAAATAAAGTACATTTTCGCATTGTAAGTACTTAGAATTTATAAAGTTCACTAGGATCACTGAGTACTTGAGAAAACGAACGAGTATGGTATTCCTGTCTCATGGCTTTTGTAGATTACGAGAAAGCCTTTGACTCCATACAACACAATGTGTTTGATGACTTAAGTTAAAAGGACACGCTTTCACACATAAATACATCAACATATTAAAAGAAACATACACAGGAGGCACAGCTTAGATACGTACTGAAAAACTGAGCAAGAAAATCAACATAATGAAGGGCGTTCGACAAGGAGATACGCTATGATATGTTATGTATACATCAGCAGTAGAGGAAATCTTCAATTTTTTCGAGACTGGTATCAATATCAACGGAGAAATGTTAAGCAATTTAAAATGTGCAGATGAACTTGCTCAAAGATCTAAACTTCGTAGGAAAAGAGACAGAATGAAGATGAACAGGAGGAAAACGAAAACAATGTGCAATGAAGTAGCCAAAAAATAACGTAGACGAAGAAATAACACTTGGCGAAGAACAACCGGAAGAGGTAAATGAGTACAACTACTTAGGTCGACTGCTGACCACAGAGAAGGAAATAGCAAAAAAGATTGACCAAAGACTAACAGCAAGGACATACGGAGCGGAGATATGGTAACCCACAAAGCGTCATAAATAAACGCTAGCCGTGGCCTAAAGAAGCATGGAAAGATCAATGCTGAGCATAACCTGGAAAGAAAAGATCAAGAATTTAGCAGTGAGATAAAGAACGAATATGATGGATATCATCGAAAAGATTCAGAGCCAGAAAGGGCAGTGGGCAGGACATGTTGCACGAATGAATAACGACAAATGGGCAAGGAACAACAACAACAGAATGGAGACCGAGAGAGACGGTCAGAAAGAAAAGAAGACCTAAAAGAAGATGGAGAGATAAAATTGATAGAAGGCCGGTATCTTGTGAACTCGTGTGACACAGGATCACCAAACGTGGAAGCTGTTGTGGAGGCCACCCGCCAGCAGTGACGTGACAGAACAGGCTGAGATCTTGATAGTCACTGACCGGTCACTATGTTACCAGTGACCGGCCAGTGACCGGTCAGGGACCATAGTGAACTCCATAGTTTGTAAATAATCACAATGCAAAAATGTTCAAATCCTACCTCAAAATACACCAAAAATAGTCTACCCTTTCCCTGGGTGAATGTGCCACAAACCCATTGGGAAGGCCAATTTCACTGGCCGAGTTTTATTCACTAACGAATGCGATTGTAAATGAGGCAACCTTGGTTAAAATCCTTACGTGCTTGTGTTAGACCAAGCCTTGTTGACGCCAGAATAGCGCATTTTCATTTTGATATAGAGAAGACCGCACAGCCCTGCCATGCTTCTGTCGCGAAAATGCACTAGCACTCGTAACTTGCGCACATACAAATAAAAAGTCAGAGAGACAACACTGACATTAAATGTCCAGAGCTGTCGGTCGCCAGGCACATAAACATTTTAATAAAAGAGCATATCAGGGGAGCACTGACTACTGTCGGAGGTCGGCCATCTTGTCCACCTATTTCTGGCGATGTGTCGTACGTTATTGCCTGTTTAAAATACTTTGTTTGGAAATGGTTCTCTTGTAAATTAAGACCTCGATAGCATAACATGTTTCTACAGGCTAGACAGCCTGTTAATATTAACTTATTAACAAATGTGTGGCTCAATCGTGAGTGACTAACAGGAAAGGGGCATTTGATACATCAGCTCTTGCATGGCTTGACTCATTCAATAGAAACCCTGCATGGGTAAATAGTACATGTAACTGTATTATCATTGTCATATAATGGCAATGCAAAGGTGAATATTAATTAAGAGCGTTCATAATTATATTCTCGTACAATTGTTGAGAATCGTGCCTCCTACCCCCAGCCCATAATATAACAACATGAATTACATACATCCTCATAAACTCAAGAACAACTTAAATACACAGCTAACATGATAACAGGAATTATACAAAGCTAACGAGTGTGAAGCGTTTGAATGTGTGACATCACTCTGTACATCTTTTCGAGCATTATAACTAATAATACGGTAAGTTAAAACCTGTTATTGTTAGCTGCAGGTGCAAATAGGAAGTACGTTGTGTAATTTGTAAGTAAAAGTAGTTAACTCGAACCACTGATGTCAGATGTCGTAAATATCCGATAATAGTAATTGTTATAGGTTGAATTATGTAGTCCTACACATCTCAATGCATGTTCTACTAAGTTAATATTAAATTAACTAGTTAGGATCCCTCATAATTTTCTCAATAATTTGAGTTGAGTGATTTATTTGGAATGTCTCGGTTGTATTATTATTTGACAATGATGTTGGCACCCAGTAAATGAATAGACTTGTTTCCTATCACACTAGTGTTTGTTGGATTCAGGTAGATCTTTGAATTCTACACGACCTTGCGGACTTACACACCATATATGATGCACAATGATTGACAGATGGTATAGGGGATATAAATTCCAACACTAACAATGTTAGCAATGTCATAGCAGGAGGTTATCCAATGGTAACACAATTCACGTGGGAAGCGTCTGAATATGTGACATCACTGTGTATAAATATTATATCTGATATAACGAAAAGAGAACAGCATTCTAATTGGATCTACAAATGCACATATAAAATGCAGTGTCGAAACGTTAAGATCAGTACTTCAAAAACAGGCAACAATAACAATTCTGTCATCGAAAAAACGAAGGTTGCAGAGCCGTGAAGAAAGACCACTGACAGAGGGATTCGCAAGAATGAGTCAATTGTTTGGTGCCCAAGTTTTACAAAATGCTTGCCAAAAACTTTATTGTATTCTACAGAAGTCGTAATTCGGCACAGTTTCAGAGTACAATTGTCTTTTTCTATTATACAGCCACGGCTTTGAAATCAGTATCAAATTAAATTGAATATAGTGTGCATGTAGATGTATATAGAAGAGCAAATACTTTCGTAAAAATCTAGGAAAATTGCAAGAATATTATT
Organism: Saccoglossus kowalevskii; assembly: GCF_978046115.1. Lineage (NCBI taxonomy): Eukaryota > Metazoa > Hemichordata > Enteropneusta > Harrimaniidae > Saccoglossus > Saccoglossus kowalevskii. The sequence continues at coordinate 67,711 of NW_028188702.1, forward strand.
TATAGAAAATGTGTCAGTAAACATGGGAAAGCCATCCCAAGCCCCTGCACGTGAGCTTATGTTCCTGGGTAAGAAGTACAACAAGCTGTAGGTCTTAGTTATGATTCAGATCGTTCACCAAGGTCAACGACCTGACGTGACCAGACAGACTGGTCAGTTAAGCTCATCCAGCAGATGTCCAGTCCGGTATGTTTTTACATCTTTACCGCAGTTCAATATTGAAGATGGTTTGTGATCGGTTGTCCTGGGTTGTCCTATAATTTGGTATTAATAAGGTGTATTTAAACATATGCACACATATATATGCTAATACGTAAATTAAAAAAAAACCGCACAGAAATAAATTGAATTATTATGATTCAACATTCAGCAAAGTTTATTGATCTAATATGCATGGCAAGATCATTCATAACTCCTCATGCATCAATCAGTTAACCAGTGACACTCTATTTGAAAGCCTGTGCCAATCAAGCACTTCAGTTTGTACTTATTACACTGCCAGTGCCCTACAATACTGGATATTACTTGACACCTGTGTAATTGCTATGACATTGATTGGCAAAAAAAATGTGAGTGCGGCCTATATGTTTATTTGCAACTCAACCATTACATTGCTCTCAGCCACTTGCAGTTGGCGATAGTAAATAATGCAAAACAATTATAGCGACTGCTTTGAGAATATTATTACTGTTTGTAGCGTTTGCTTATTCCGCAAAATGAAGTGATGAGAGACAACATCTACATAGAAAACATTAGCAAGATGCCCTAGTCTGAAATAGTCGCATTTGGGAGCCAAACCTCCATTGCTCAATAATAATTACGTGTGTTTTCTAATTATATTATTGTAGCATTGTTATAAAATTGTGCCATCTCCCCTCGGCATACAATGTAACGACCCGAATTATTAAGTAACTAATTATTTAAACACTTACTCAACTACACATTTTTTATGATAGCAGGAGGCTATACGAAGGTAACAAGTGGGAAGCGTTTGATTCTTTGACAACACTCTGTATATCTTAAGTAATATATCAGATAGTACGGTATTTAAACAATTTTCTAATTGGAGGTACAAATGCAATATGAAATACATTGTAGATACGGTAATGTCTGTAGGTGAAACAGGCAACATTATTAATTCTAAAGCCGTGAAGAAAGACCCCTGACAGAGGGGCTCGCAAGAATGAATCGATTGTGTGGTGCTCAAGTTTGACACAATGCTTGGTCATGACAACAATTTTAAATTTAAAGTTAAAATTCGATATAATTTCAGAGTAGAATTGCCTTTTTCTATTATACGGCTATGATTTGTATTCACTAACAAGCTTTAATACGAGTTTATAGGTTATAATTATAGGTTATTATAGGTATAATATAATTAGAAAACACTCGTAATTATTATTGAGCTTTGCATATTGTCAATACATGAGAGAAATAAGACAGTTAATGTACTATATAAACTAACTTCATTTCTATTGAATATGTCGGGCCATGCAAACGACGAATTTCTGAAATGTTACAGTAGTAGCTAACAATTGGCACACACATTCGCTAATATATTAATATTAACTTACTGACTAGCTTGTGGAAACACGTTTGGCATTGTTTTGATGTTCTTTAGGAAGGTGATCAAATGAAACCAGTGGTTTACGGTTCAGTATCCCAATACGCAAATTTATGCAAGAATATTCATTAACCCGTTGAACCAAACCACTCCAAAAGAAGTATAATCGCTGAATAAAAAATTGGGCAACTTAAAAGTAAATAAAAAAAAAGTTATGAAGACATGACATGATAGTAAGGTTTTTACTGACTTTTCTCTTAGCTTCGTGAAAATGGCGAGTTTGCTTATTTATAAAAGCGTCGATTTCGCAAAATTGCAGGCCGTAACTATTTGGTGTGCCGGCGTTTCTTTGCCGCTGTAAAGAATTGCGTTATAGCTAGAACTGATTTTAATGTAGACAGTTATTTCGAAATAATAAAAAAAATGCCTCCTTGCAAAATCTGAGTCAAATATCAAAATATGTGTCACCGACTTTCTTTATTAAATTTATTAAATAATGTTGTCGTCATAAAGGCATTTGAATAGATTTCACAAAATGACGGACCGTATATATGGTCTGTGCATTGTTGATGTAAAACATCGGATGACTTGCTATAATATCTTGATGTAATTTGAATAAACACAATTATTTCAAATAAGAGCGAACTTTAGTCAATCGCACCAAAATAAAAAGTCATATTTTGACAAAAAATGCGACCCTACTGAATCTAGGTCATACAAAAAAACAACAGAAACTAGATTAGCAGACAACTAGAAACTGTTTGCATAGCAACATCTGATTATGTTTCCAAATTTAATGCGATGTAGTGATTGGTATTACTAATGTTTCACTGATAGCAAAATCAGATTTTGTTCTTAATAAATTCACTTTTCACAGACGCGTTTCAGCAGACTATCAAACGTTAACCGGAATAATGAAATGTAGAATATTTTTTTTTGTATTGACCTATCTATATCCAAAAATATCACATTGATCGAAATCAACGTTCTCCAAACCAGATAGAACATGACTTAGGTATTTACAACTTGCAAGCAACTATGCCATAGCATATTACTTCAAAGTCAATAACTATAAATTATAAACTGAAACGTTTTAAAACTTTTGTTGTCTCAAAACATGTATCCTCAATTTTTAAGACGTGTTTTGTTATTTTAACGACTGGTTAGACTAGTTTAATTTAAAATTTACCGCTGCACCTTACTCCCGTATGTATGCCTCCCCGTGATTTATGTTTGGTGATAACCGTCCATGACATGCAACAACGTTTGTATATCCAGTGAATAACTATTCAATGATTTACTAAAACTTTAGTTTGATATTATGATGTATAAGATCGAACATACATACAGTTGTGTTGTTATCGACTTTTTATAAACTGTATTTTCTCATTGTGTAGGTATAAAAAAATATGTTTCACTAAATTTTAGATTCTGTAGTTTCAAAATGTGTACGATTGTTACCGGCGTGTCCCGTCACTGGGCGTGGGTATAACAAATAAGAATAAAAACATTCAGAGACAAGATTCTGTCAGCACTATTCGACACTATTCATTATTCATTTTGACAAATATTAACTGTTGAGCTCAATGCCATTGCCGAATTTAAATATGTATACATCCTATTAACATACACTCAGACCAACAAAATTACATACGTAAACACCACTGCAGGGATTTAATTTTTTTTTTATTCTAGAACTTCTATTCTAGACAAAGCAACTGAGTGAATATTTCTAGGATAGAATCATGCTGGTGTTGGCTGTAATCAGGTACCTTGTTGTTTCTTCTGTAGTTATTCAGCCACACAAAGCATATTTACGTAAACGTTGTGTGGTTATATTGTCAAATTAAAGAGTCGTACACTTACCTCAGTTATATTTACCATAAAGAAAGCAATATGGAGTGACATCATACACGCTGCCACGTTGTAACTGTTCTCACCTAATGCTGCGCGTAGATATGCTATACCAACTCTGTGATTGAGGAGATCGTGACCAAATAACTTACTTAATGATGTACCTTGACACAAGGTATCGGCATATGTTAACTATTAACGCAAAATACATAATATTATCCCAATCTCGTGTGCAGGCCTCTTCCATCATTTTCACACCAACTGTTTCGAGGTCAAGGTGTCGGGTTTTGACCCCCTGATTAGACAACACGCATACACACTCACAAACACATACATACACGCCTTATCGCCTAAGTTACAACGTGGCAGCGTGTAATTGTATGATATCACTACGTATAACTTTTCTTCACCTTACAGATATCTGTGATCACGGTAAGTGTTCGACTGTTTGATTTGACACTATAATCACCCAACTTTTCCAACTATGCACCTTAAGTGGCTAATTGATGAAGGAGATACAACACAAACATGGAACATGGTTTGGAACAGGGGATTCAAATGCTTAGTGTCAAATAGCCTACACTTTCCATAATTGAATGGCAACTTAGGTAAAACATACTTTTTATAGCTACACAATGAGAAAACTCAAATTATGAAAGTATATAATTCTAGAATTACACAACACATATGCATGTCTGACCTTATACATCATAATATCAAAGTAGGGCGTTAGTAAATGATTAGTGGATATACAAACATTGTTGGTTATGATGGATAGTTATCGCCAAACTTAAATCTTGACGAGGCATGTCAACAATCAATACACGTAATAACGGAAAACAACTTTCTCTGTCAGTCGTTAAACACGTTTGAGGGGGGCCATAATCCTAATA
>NW_028188703.1:0-70000 GCF_978046115.1 Saccoglossus kowalevskii
TCTGATTGGATGGAAGTTCAGGCCTAGCAAGGTGTGATAGAATTGGCCTGTTATGTTCAGATTCAAATAAGCATGAACCACTAATTTGACAGGGAAGTGATACTTATAATGCAGCAAGCTGTTCTAATTGCTGTTGTGGTAGAGTTTTTCCATTTTCCTGTCAAATGCATTTATTGGTCCACTGAAAAATGAAAATAATGTTCCCTGTAACCTAGACTCTTATTGATCAAGGCATTTTAAAAATCATGGGTGTTAACTCCCCTCAAGTTATGACCCGTTGTCCCCTACAGAATAATGGTTGCATCTAATATTAAAATAAAGATGGCGGAGTATAGCGTTGATTCATCTCGTTCTACTCTGGATTACTTGGAGTCAATAAAGATCCTAGAAAGTTAGTATTTATATGCCTGTGTGTTCCCTGTAACTTAGACTCTTATTGATCAAGGCATTTTAAAAATCATGGATGTTAACTCCCCTCAAGTTATGACCCGTTGTCCCCTACAGAATAATGGTTGCATCTAATATTAAAATAAAGATGGCGGAGTATAGCGTTGATTCATCTCGTTCTACTCTGGATTACTTGGAGTCAATAAAGATCCTAGAAAGTTAGTATTTATATGCCTGTGTGTTTTGTTTTTGTTTGTTTTTTCACTGTCTTTGACTTTCCCAGTATGTTTGTTGCTGTTGACAACAATTCAGTCCTCTGCCAGGCTTCAGTCAATGTTTTTCTTCACTACCTACCCAACTCCTCGTCGGGCACTATGTAGCTGGTTTGGTATATTTATCACAGACAGTAGGGCAATTGTCACATTTAGTGCTCCAAGAAAATATTCTCTGTCCATGTGTATTTATATAAATAGATGCAGTTTCTTTGGCTTGAATAACATTCACTGGCTTCGTACATACAGGTATACTGGTTTACCTGTTTCTAGTTGAAATATAGCCAATCTTATTAACCAAGACAGTTGGACATTTGCCACATGTCACAACACTCATTTCCAAGTGCCATAGCTTGAAACAAGTAGTCAAATCTGATATTGGCTGGAGCTTTAGTTTATATGGACATGGTAAATGGCAAACTAGATGGTCAGAAAGTAATACAAATAATCACAGCTTTACTCCGCCCACTCCACTATGAAGTAAAAGGCTGTTTATAAGACCATGTATGATGGTTTCATGTTTCTTATGGAAAACAATTTTAATTATAAACTTCTATGCTCCTGTACCCAACCATGGGGGTTCATCACACTAAACAACAGGTGTCACTATTACTAAGATAAATGTACTTTTTTTCATTAAAATTACTGAATGCTTATACTTATGTACTAAGACGTTAGTTAAGATTTAATATCAGGCAATGCATTGGTTCATTACCCTGGCTACGTGTTAAAATGGGTCTGAATTCACTCTGGATAAGTACGTACATAACCGACCAATCTTGGACTTTATTTCAATGTGTTGGTCAGGGTTCTGACCCTGTGTATTTTTCGGTGGGTACCGTTTAATTTCACTATCCTGGCTACGTGTTAAAATGGGTCTGAATTCACTCTGGATAAGTACGTACATAACCGATCAATCTTGGACTTTCATTTTGCATGCAGGTAAGGTACACCTACAGACATAACTGTGGACATTCAGTTCTTTTTATTGAGATAATGGCAATTTCTTGGTCAGAGCGCCCTCTAGTATTGTTAAGAATCATGTTCATTTGGAATGCTCTGATTGGATGGAAGTTCAAGCCTAGCAAGGTGTGATAGAATTGGCCTGTTATGTTCAGATTCAAATAAGCATGAACCACTAATTTGACAGGGAAGTGATACTTATAATGCAGCAAGCTGTTCTAATTGCTGTTGTGGTAGAGTTTTTCCATTTTCCTGTCAAATGCATTTATTGGTCCACTGAAAAATGAAAATAATGTTCCCTGTAACTTAGACTCTTATTGATCAAGGCATTTTAAAAATCATGGGTGTTAACTCCCCTCAAGTTATGACCCGTTGTCCCCTACAGAATAATGGTTGCATCTAATATTAAAATAAAGATGGCGGAGTATAGCGTTGATTCATCTCGTTCTACTCTGGATTACTTGGAGTCAATAAAGATCCTAGAAAGTTAGTATTTATATGCCTGTGTGTTTTGTTTTTGTTTGTTTTTTCACTGTCTTTGACTTTCCCAGTATGTTTTTTGCTGTTGACAACAATTCAGTCCTCTGCCAGGCTTCAGTCAATGTTTTTCTTCACTACCTACCCAACTCCTCGTCGGGCACTATGTAGCTGGTTTGGTATATTTATCCCAGACAGTAGGGCAATTGTCACATTTAGTGCTCCAAGAAAATATTCTCTGTCCATGTGTATTTATATAAATAGATGCAGTTTCTTTGGCTTGAATAACATTCACTGGCTTCGTACATACAGGTATACTGGTTTACCTGTTTCTAGTTGAAATATAGCCAATCTTATTAACCAAGACAGTTGGACATTTGCCACATGTCACAACACTCATTTCCAAGTGCCATAGCTTGAAACAAGTAGTCAAATCTGATATTGGCTGGAGCTTTAGTTTATATGGACATGGTAAATGGCAAACTAGATGGTCAGAAAGTAATACAAATAATCACAGCTTTACTCCGCCCACCCCACTATGAAGTAAAAGGCTGTTTATAAGACCATGTATGATGGTTTCATGTTTCTTATGGAAAACAATTTTAATTATAAACTTCTATGCTCCTCTACCCAACCATGGGGGTTCATCACACTAAACAACAGGTGTCACTATTACTAAGATAAATGTACTTTTTTTCATTAAAATTACTGAATGCTTATACGTATGTACTAAGACGTTAGTTAAGATTTAATATCAGGCAATGCATTGCTTCATTACCCTGGCTACGTGTTAAAATGGGTCTGAATTCACTCTGGATAAGTACGTACATAACCGACCAATCTTGGACTTTATTTCAATGTGTTGGTCAGGGTTCTGACCCTGTGTATTTTTCGGTGGGTACCGTTTAATTTCACTATCCTGGCTACGTGTTAAAATGGGTCTGAATTCACTCTGGATAAGTACGTACATAACCGATCAATCTTGGACTTTCATTTTGCATGCAGGTAAGGTACACCTACAGACATAACTGTGGACATTCAGTTCTTTTTATTGAGATAATGGCAATTTCTTGGTCAGAGCGCCCTCTAGTATTGTTAAGAATCATGTTCATTTGGAATGCTCTGATTGGATGGAAGTTCAAGCCTAGCAAGGTGTGATAGAATTGGCCTGTTATGTTCAGATTCAAATAAGCATGAACCACTAATTTGACAGGGAAGTGATACTTATAATGCAGCAAGCTGTTCTAATTGCTGTTGTGGTAGAGTTTTTCCATTTTCCTGTCAAATGCATTTATTGGTCCACTGAAAAATGAAAATAATGTTCCCTGTAACTTAGACTCTTATTGATCAAGGCATTTTAAAAATCATGGGTGTTAACTCCCCTCAAGTTATGACCCGTTGTCCCCTACAGAATAATGGTTGCATCTAATATTAAAATAAAGATGGCGGAGTATAGCGTTGATTCATCTCGTTCTACTCTGGATTACTTGGAGTCAATAAAGATCCTAGAAAGTTAGTATTTATATGCCTGTGTGTTTTGTTTTTGTTTGTTTTTTCACTGTCTTTGACTTTCCCAGTATGTTTTTTGCTGTTGACAACAATTCAGTCCTCTGCCAGGCTTCAGTCAATGTTTTTCTTCACTACCTACCCAACTCCTCGTCGGGCACTATGTAGCTGGTTTGGTATATTTATCCCAGACAGTAGGGCAATTGTCACATTTAGTGCTCCAAGAAAATATTCTCTGTCCATGTGTATTTATATAAATAGATGCAGTTTCTTTGGCTTGAATAACATTCACTGGCTTCGTACATACAGGTATACTGGTTTACCTGTTTCTAGTTGAAATATAGCCAATCTTATTAACCAAGACAGTTGGACATTTGCCACATGTCACAACACTCATTTCCAAGTGCCATAGCTTGAAACAAGTAGTCAAATCTGATATTGGCTGGAGCTTTAGTTTATATGGACATGGTAAATGGCAAACTAGATGGTCAGAAAGTAATACAAATAATCACAGCTTTACTCCGCCCACCCCACTATGAAGTAAAAGGCTGTTTATAAGACCATGTATGATGGTTTCATGTTTCTTATGGAAAACAATTTTAATTATAAACTTCTATGCTCCTCTACCCAACCATGGGGGTTCATCACACTAAACAACAGGTGTCACTATTACTAAGATAAATGTACTTTTTTTCATTAAAATTACTGAATGCTTATACGTATGTACTAAGACGTTAGTTAAGATTTAATATCAGGCAATGCATTGCTTCATTACCCTGGCTACGTGTTAAAATGGGTCTGAATTCACTCTGGATAAGTACGTACATAACCGACCAATCTTGGACTTTATTTCAATGTGTTGGTCAGGGTTCTGACCCTGTGTATTTTTCGGTGGGTACCGTTTAATTTCACTATCCTGGCTACGTGTTAAAATGGGTCTGAATTCACTCTGGATAAGTACGTACATAACCGATCAATCTTGGACTTTCATTTTGCATGCAGGTAAGGTACACCTACAGACATAACTGTGGACATTCAGTTCTTTTTATTGAGATAATGGCAATTTCTTGGTCAGAGCGCCCTCTAGTATTGTTAAGAATCATGTTCATTTGGAATGCTCTGATTGGATGGAAGTTCAAGCCTAGCAAGGTGTGATAGAATTGGCCTGTTATGTTCAGATTCAAATAAGCATGAACCACTAATTTGACAGGGAAGTGATACTTATAATGCAGCAAGCTGTTCTAATTGCTGTTGTGGTAGAGTTTTTCCATTTTCCTGTCAAATGCATTTATTGGTCCACTGAAAAATGAAAATAATGTTCCCTGTAACTTAGACTCTTATTGATCAAGGCATTTTAAAAATCATGGGTGTTAACTCCCCTCAAGTTATGACCCGTTGTCCCCTACAGAATAATGGTTGCATCTAATATTAAAATAAAGATGGCGGAGTATAGCGTTGATTCATCTCGTTCTACTCTGGATTACTTGGAGTCAATAAAGATCCTAGAAAGTTAGTATTTATATGCCTGTGTGTTTTGTTTTTGTTTGTTTTTTCACTGTCTTTGACTTTCCCAGTATGTTTGTTGCTGTTGACAACAATTCAGTCCTCTGCCAGGCTTCAGTCAATGTTTTTCTTCACTACCTACCCAACTCCTCGTCGGGCACTATGTAGCTGGTTTGGTATATTTATCACAGACAGTAGGGCAATTGTCACATTTAGTGCTCCAAGAAAATATTCTCTGTCCATGTGTATTTATATAAATAGATGCAGTTTCTTTGGCTTGAATAACATTCACTGGCTTCGTACATACAGGTACACTGGTTTACCTGTTTCTAGTTGAAATATAGCCAATCTTATTAACCAAGACAGTTGGACATTTGCCACATGTCACAACACTCATTTCCAAGTGCCATAGCTTGAAACAAGTAGTCAAATCTGATATTGGCTGGAGCTTTAGTTTATATGGACATGGTAAATGGCAAACTAGATGGTCAGAAAGTAATACAAATAATCACAGCTTTACTCCGCCCACTCCACTATGAAGTAAAAGGCTGTTTATAAGACCATGTATGATGGTTTCATGTTTCTTATGGAAAACAATTTTAATTATAAACTTCTATGCTCCTGTACCCAACCATGGGGGTTCATCACACTAAACAACAGGTGTCACTATTACTAAGATAAATGTACTTTTTTTCATTAAAATTACTGAATGCTTATACTTATGTACTAAGACGTTAGTTAAGATTTAATATCAGGCAATGCATTGGTTCATTACCCTGGCTACGTGTTAAAATGGGTCTGAATTCACTCTGGATAAGTACGTACATAACCGACCAATCTTGGACTTTATTTCAATGTGTTGGTCAGGGTTCTGACCCTGTGTATTTTTCGGTGGGTACCGTTTAATTTCACTATCCTGGCTACGTGTTAAAATGGGTCTGAATTCACTCTGGATAAGTACGTACATAACCGATCAATCTTGGACTTTCATTTTGCATGCAGGTAAGGTACACCTACAGACATAACTGTGGACATTCAGTTCTTTTTATTGAGATAATGGCAATTTCTTGGTCAGAGCGCCCTCTAGTATTGTTAAGAATCATGTTCATTTGGAATGCTCTGATTGGATGGAAGTTCAAGCCTAGCAAGGTGTGATAGAATTGGCCTGTTATGTTCAGATTCAAATAAGCATGAACCACTAATTTGACAGGGAAGTGATACTTATAATGCAGCAAGCTGTTCTAATTGCTGTTGTGGTAGAGTTTTTCCATTTTCCTGTCAAATGCATTTATTGGTCCACTGAAAAATGAAAATAATGTTCCCTGTAACTTAGACTCTTATTGATCAAGGCATTTTAAAAATCATGGGTGTTAACTCCCCTCAAGTTATGACCCGTTGTCCCCTACAGAATAATGGTTGCATCTAATATTAAAATAAAGATGGCGGAGTATAGCGTTGATTCATCTCGTTCTACTCTGGATTACTTGGAGTCAATAAAGATCCTAGAAAGTTAGTATTTATATGCCTGTGTGTTTTGTTTTTGTTTGTTTTTTCACTGTCTTTGACTTTCCCAGTATGTTTGTTGCTGTTGACAACAATTCAGTCCTCTGCCAGGCTTCAGTCAATGTTTTTCTTCACTACCTACCCAACTCCTCGTCGGGCACTATGTAGCTGGTTTGGTATATTTATCACAGACAGTAGGGCAATTGTCACATTTAGTGCTCCAAGAAAATATTCTCTGTCCATGTGTATTTATATAAATAGATGCAGTTTCTTTGGCTTGAATAACATTCACTGGCTTCGTACATACAGGTATACTGGTTTACCTGTTTCTAGTTGAAATATAGCCAATCTTATTAACCAAGACAGTTGGACATTTGCCACATGTCACAACACTCATTTCCAAGTGCCATAGCTTGAAACAAGTAGTCAAATCTGATATTGGCTGGAGCTTTAGTTTATATGGACATGGTAAATGGCAAACTAGATGGTCAGAAAGTAATACAAATAATCACAGCTTTACTCCGCCCACTCCACTATGAAGTAAAAGGCTGTTTATAAGACCATGTATGATGGTTTCATGTTTCTTATGGAAAACAATTTTAATTATAAACTTCTATGCTCCTGTACCCAACCATGGGGGTTCATCACACTAAACAACAGGTGTCACTATTACTAAGATAAATGTACTTTTTTTCATTAAAATTACTGAATGCTTATACTTATGTACTAAGACGTTAGTTAACATTTAATATCAGGCAATGCATTGGTTCATTACCCTGGCTACGTGTTAAAATGGGTCTGAATTCACTCTGGATAAGTACGTACATAACCGACCAATCTTGGACTTTATTTCAATGTGTTGGTCAGGGTTCTGACCCTGTGTATTTTTCGGTGGGTACCGTTTAATTTCACTATCCTGGCTACGTGTTAAAATGGGTCTGAATTCACTCTGGATAAGTACGTACATAACCGATCAATCTTGGACTTTCATTTTGCATGCAGGTAAGGTACACCTACAGACATAACTGTGGACATTCAGTTCTTTTTATTGAGATAATGGCAATTTCTTGGTCAGAGCGCCCTCTAGTATTGTTAAGAATCATGTTCATTTGGAATGCTCTGATTGGATGGAAGTTCAAGCCTAGCAAGGTGTGATAGAATTGGCCTGTTATGTTCAGATTCAAATAAGCATGAACCACTAATTTGACAGGGAAGTGATACTTATAATGCAGCAAGCTGTTCTAATTGCTGTTGTGGTAGAGTTTTTCCATTTTCCTGTCAAATGCATTTATTGGTCCACTGAAAAATGAAAATAATGTTCCCTGTAACTTAGACTCTTATTGATCAAGGCATTTTAAAAATCATGGGTGTTAACTCCCCTCAAGTTATGACCCGTTGTCCCCTACAGAATAATGGTTGCATCTAATATTAAAATAAAGATGGCGGAGTATAGCGTTGATTCATCTCGTTCTACTCTGGATTACTTGGAGTCAATAAAGATCCTAGAAAGTTAGTATTTATATGCCTGTGTGTTTTGTTTTTGTTTGTTTTTTCACTATCTTTGACTTTCCCAGTATGTTTGTTGCTGTTGACAACAATTCAGTCCTCTGCCAGGCTTCAGTCAATGTTTTTCTTCACTACCTACCCAACTCCTCGTCGGGCACTATGTAGCTGGTTTGGTATATTTATCACAGACAGTAGGGCAATTGTCACATTTAGTGCTCCAAGAAAATATTCTCTGTGCATGTGTATTTATATAAATAGATGGAGTTTCTTTGGCTTGAATAACATTCACTGGCTTCGTACATACAGGTATACTGGTTTACCTGTTTCTAGTTGAAATATAGCCAATCTTATTAACCAAGACAGTTGGACATTTGCCACATGTTACAACACTCATTTCCAAGTGCCATAGCTTGAAACAAGTAGTCAAATCTGATATTGGCTGGAGCTTTAGTTTATATGGACATGGTAAATGGCAAACTAGATGGTCAGAAAGTAATACAAATAATCACAGCTTTACTCCGCCCACTCCACTATGAAGTAAAAGGCTGTTTATAAGACCATGTATGATGGTTTCATGTTTCTTATGGAAAACAATTTTAATTATAAACTTCTATGCTCCTGTACCCAACCATGGGGGTTCATCACACTAAACAACAGGTGTCACTATTACTAAGATAAATGTACTTTTTTTCATTAAAATTACTGAATGCTTATACTTATGTACTAAGACGTTAGTTAACATTTAATATCAGGCAATGCATTGGTTCATTACCCTGGCTACGTGTTAAAATGGGTCTGAATTCACTCTGGATAAGTACGTACATAACCGACCAATCTTGGACTTTATTTCAATGTGTTGGTCAGGGTTCTGACCCTGTGTATTTTTCGGTGGGTACCGTTTAATTTCACTATCCTGGCTACGTGTTAAAATGGGTCTGAATTCACTCTGGATAAGTACGTACATAACCGATCAATCTTGGACTTTCATTTTGCATGCAGGTAAGGTACACCTACAGACATAACTGTGGACATTCAGTTCTTTTTATTGAGATAATGGCAATTTCTTGGTCAGAGCGCCCTCTAGTATTGTTAAGAATCATGTTCATTTGGAATGCTCTGATTGGATGGAAGTTCAAGCCTAGCAAGGTGTGATAGAATTGGCCTGTTATGTTCAGATTCAAATAAGCATGAACCACTAATTTGACAGGGAAGTGATACTTATAATGCAGCAAGCTGTTCTAATTGCTGTTGTGGTAGAGTTTTTCCATTTTCCTGTCAAATGCATTTATTGGTCCACTGAAAAATGAAAATAATGTTCCCTGTAACTTAGACTCTTATTGATCAAGGCATTTTAAAAATCATGGGTGTTAACTCCCCTCAAGTTATGACCCGTTGTCCCCTACAGAATAATGGTTGCATCTAATATTAAAATAAAGATGGCGGAGTATAGCGTTGATTCATCTCGTTCTACTCTGGATTACTTGGAGTCAATAAAGATCCTAGAAAGTTAGTATTTATATGCCTGTGTGTTTTGTTTTTGTTTGTTTTTTCACTGTCTTTGACTTTCCCAGTATGTTTGTTGCTGTTGACAACAATTCAGTCCTCTGCCAGGCTTCAGTCAATGTTTTTCTTCACTACCTACCCAACTCCTCGTCGGGCACTATGTAGCTGGTTTGGTATATTTATCACAGACAGTAGGGCAATTGTCACATTTAGTGCTCCAAGAAAATATTCTCTGTCCATGTGTATTTATATAAATAGATGCAGTTTCTTTGGCTTGAATAACATTCACTGGCTTCGTACATACAGGTATACTGGTTTACCTGTTTCTAGTTGAAATATAGCCAATCTTATTAACCAAGACAGTTGGACATTTGACACATGTCACAACACTCATTTCCAAGTGCCATAGCTTGAAACAAGTAGTCAAATCTGATATTGGCTGGAGCTTTAGTTTATATGGACATGGTAAATGGCAAACTAGATGGTCAGAAAGTAATACAAATAATCACAGCTTTACTCCGCCCACTCCACTATGAAGTAAAAGGCTGTTTATAAGACCATGTATGATGGTTTCATGTTTCTTATGGAAAACAATTTTAATTATAAACTTCTATGCTCCTGTACCCAACCATGGGGGTTCATCACACTAAACAACAGGTGTCACTATTACTAAGATAAATGTACTTTTTTTCATTAAAATTACTGAATGCTTATACTTATGTACTAAGACGTTAGTTAACATTTAATATCAGGCAATGCATTGGTTCATTACCCTGGCTACGTGTTAAGATGGGTCTGAATTCACTCTGGATAAGTACGTACATAACCGACCAATCTTGGACTTTATTTCAATGTGTTGGTCAGGGTTCTGACCCTGTGTATTTTTCGGTGGGTACCGTTTAATTTCACTATCCTGGCTACGTGTTAAAATGGGTCTGAATTCACTCTGGATAAGTACGTACATAACCGATCAATCTTGGACTTTCATTTTGCATGCAGGTAAGGTACACCTACAGACATAACTGTGGACATTCAGTTCTTTTTATTGAGATAATGGCAATTTCTTGGTCAGAGCGCCCTCTAGTATTGTTAAGAATCATGTTCATTTGGAATGCTCTGATTGGATGGAAGTTCAAGCCTAGCAAGGTGTGATAGAATTGGCCTGTTATGTTCAGATTCAAATAAGCATGAACCACTAATTTGACAGGGAAGTGATACTTATAATGCAGCAAGCTGTTCTAATTGCTGTTGTGGTAGAGTTTTTCCATTTTCCTGTCAAATGCATTTATTGGTCCACTGAAAAATGAAAATAATGTTCCCTGTAACTTAGACTCTTATTGATCAAGGCATTTTAAAAATCATGGGTGTTAACTCCCATCAAGTTATGACCCGTTGTCCCCTACAGAATAATGGTTGCATCTAATATTAAAATAAAGATGGCGGAGTATAGCGTTGATTCATCTCGTTCTACTCTGGATTACTTGGAGTCAATAAAGATCCTAGAAAGTTAGTATTTATATGCCTGTGTGTTTTTTTGTTTGTTTTTTCACTGTCTTTGACTTTCCCAGTATGTTTGTTGCTGTTGACAACAATTCAGTCCTCTGCCAGGCTTCAGTCAATGTTTTTCTTCACTACCTACCCAACTCCTCGTCGGGCACTATGTAGCTGGTGTGGTATATTTATCACAGACAGTAGGGCAATTGTCACATTTAGTGCTCCAAGAAAATATTCTCTGTCCATGTGTATTTATATAAATAGATGCAGTTTCTTTGGCTTGAATAACATTCACTGGCTTCGTACATACAGGTATACTGGTTTACCTGTTTCTAGTTGAAATATAGCCAATCTTATTAACCAAGACAGTTGGACATTTGCCACATGTCACAACACTCATTTCCAAGTGCCATAGCTTGAAACAAGTAGTCAAATCTGATATTGGCTGGAGCTTTAGTTTATATGGACATGGTAAATGGCAAACTAGATGGTCAGAAAGTAATACAAATAATCACAGCTTTACTCCGCCCACTCCACTATGAAGTAAAAGGCTGTTTATAAGACCATGTATGATGGTTTCATGTTTCTTATGGAAAACAATTTTAATTATAAACTTCTATGCTCCTGTACCCAACCATGGGGGTTCATCACACTAAACAACTGGTGTCACTATTACTAAGATAAATGTACTTTTTTTCATTAAAATTACTGAATGCTTATACTTATGTACTAAGACGTTAGTTAACATTTAATATCAGGCAATGCATTGGTTCATTACCCTGGCTACGTGTTAAAATGGGTCTGAATTCACTCTGGATAAGTACGTACACAACCGACCAATCTTGGACTTTATTTCAATGTGTTGGTCAGGGTTCTGACCCTGTGTATTTTTCGGTGGGTACCGTTTAATTTCACTATCCTGGCTACGTGTTAAAATGGGTCTGAATTCACTCTGGATAAGTACGTACATAAACGATCAATCTTGGACTTTCATTTTGCATGCAGGTAAGGTACACCTACAGACATAACTGTGGACATTCAGTTCTTTTTATTGAGATAATGGCAATTTCTTGGTCAGAGCGCCCTCTAGTATTGTTAAGAATCATGTTCATTTGGAATGCTCTGATTGGATGGAAGTTCAGGCCTAGCAAGGTGTGATAGAATTGGCCTGTTATGTTCAGATTCAAATAAGCATGAACCACTAATTTGACAGGGAAGTGATACTTATAATGCAGCAAGCTGTTCTAATTGCTGTTGTGGTAGAGTTTTTCCATTTTCCTGTCAAATGTATTTATTGGTCCACTGAAAAATGAAAATAATGTTCCCTGTAACTTAGACTCTTATTGATCAAGGCATTTTAAAAATCATGGGTGTTAACTCCCCTCAAGTTATGACCCGTTGTCCCCTACAGAATAATGGTTGCATCTAATATTAAAATAAAGATGGCGGAGTATAGCGTTGATTCATCTCGTTCTACTCTGGATTACTTGGAGTCAATAAAGATCCTAGAAAGTTAGTATTTATATGCCTGTGTGTTTTGTTTTTGTTTGTTTTTTCACTGTCTTTGACTTTCCCAGTATGTTTGTTGCTGTTGACAACAATTCAGTCCTCTGCCAGGCTTCAGTCAATGTTTTTCTTCACTACCTACCCAACTCCTCGTCGGGCACTATGTAGCTGGTGTGGTATATTTATCACAGACAGTAGGGCAATTGTCACATTTAGTGCTCCAAGAAAATATTCTCTGTCCATGTGTATTTATATAAATAGGTGCAGTTTCTTTGGCTTGAATAACATTCACTGGCTTCGTACATACAGGTATACTGGTTTACCTGTTTCTAGTTGAAATATAGCCAATCTTATTAACCAAGACAGTTGGACATTTGCCACATGTCACAACACTCATTTCCAAGTGCCATAGCTTGAAACAAGTAGTCAAATCTGATATTGGCTGGAGCTTTAGTTTATATGGACATGGTAAATGGCAAACTAGATGGTCAGAAAGTAATACAAATAATCACAGCTTTACTCCGCCCACTCCACTATGAAGTAAAAGGCTGTTTATAAGACCATGTATGATGGTTTCATGTTTCTTATGGAAAACAATTTTAATTATAAACTTCTATGCTCCTGTACCCAACCATGGGGGTTCATCACACTAAACAACAGGTGTCACTATTACTAAGATAAATGTACTTTTTTCATTAAAATTACTGAATGCTTATACTTATGTACTAAGACGTTAGTTAACATTTAATATCAGGCAATGCATTGGTTCATTACCCTGGCTACGTGTTAAAATGGGTCTGAATTCACTCTGGATAAGTACGTACATAACCGACCAATCTTGGACTTTATTTCAATGTGTTGGTCAGGGTTCTGACCCTGTGTATTTTTCGGTGGGTACCATTTAATTTCACTATCCTGGCTACGTGTTAAAATGGGTCTGAATTCACTCTGGATAAGTACGTACATAACCGATCAATCTTGGACTTTCATTTTGCATGCAGGTAAGGTACACCTACAGACATAACTGTGGACATTCAGTTCTTTTTATTGAGATAATGGCAATTTCTTGGTCAGAGCGCCCTCTAGTATTGTTAAGAATCATGTTCATTTGGAATGCTCTGATTGGATGGAAGTTCAGGCCTAGCAAGGTGTGATAGAATTGGCCTGTTATGTTCAGATTCAAATAAGCATGAACCACTAATTTGACAGGGAAGTGATACTTATAATGCAGCAAGCTGTTCTAATGCTGTTGTGGTAGAGTTTTTCCATTTTCCTGTCAAATGCATTTATTGGTCCACTGAAAAATGAAAATAATGTTCCCTGTAACTTAGACTCTTATTGATCAAGGCATTTTAAAAATCATGGGTGTTAACTCCCCTCAAGTTATGACCCGTTGTCCCCTACAGAATAATGGTTGCATCTAATATTAAAATAAAGATGGCGGAGTATAGCGTTGATTCATCTCGTTCTACTCTGGATTACTTGGAGTCAATAAAGATCCTAGAAAGTTAGTATTTATATGCCTGTGTGTTTTGTTTTTGTTTGTTTTTTCACTGTCTTTGACTTTCCCAGTATGTTTGTTGCTGTTGACAACAATTCAGTCCTCTGCCAGGCTTCAGTCAATGTTTTTCTTCACTACCTACCCAACTCCTCGTCGGGCACTATGTAGCTGGTGTGGTATATTTATCACTGACAGTAGGGCAATTGTCACATTTAGTGCTCCAAGAAAATATTCTCTGTCCATGTGTATTTATATAAATAGATGCAGTTTCTTTGGCTTGAATAACATTCACTGGCTTCGTACATACAGGTATACTGGTTTACCTGTTTCTAGTTGAAATATAGCCAATCTTATTAACCAAGACAGTTGGACATTTGCCACATGTCACAACACTCATTTCCAAGTGCCATAGCTTGAAACAATTAGTCAAATCTGATATTGGCTGGAGCTTTAGTTTATATGGACATGGTAAATGGCAAACTAGATGGTCAGAAAGTAATACAAATAATCACAGCTTTACTCCGCCCACTCCACTATGAAGTAAAAGGCTGTTTATAAGACCATGTATGATGGTTTCATGTTTCTTATGGAAAACAATTTTAATTATAAACTTCTATGCTCCTGTACCCAACCATGGGGGTTCATCACACTAAACAACAGGTGTCACTATTACTAAGATAAATGTACTTTTTTTCATTAAAATTACTGAATGCTTATACTTATGTACTAAGACGTTAGTTAACATTTAATATCAGGCAATGCATTGGTTCATTACCCTGGCTACGTGTTAAAATGGGTCTGAATTCACTCTGGATAAGTACGTACATAACCGACCAATCTTGGACTTTATTTCAATGTGTTGGTCAGGGTTCTGACCCTGTGTATTTTTCGGTGGGTACCGTTTAATTTCACTATCCTGGCTACGTGTTAAAATGGGTCTGAATTCACTCTGGATAAGTACGTACATAACCGATCAATCTTGGACTTTCATTTTGCATGCAGGTAAGGTACACCTACAGACATAACTGTGGACATTCAGTTCTTTTTATTGAGATAATGGCAATTTCTTGGTCAGAGCGCCCTCTAGTATTGTTAAGAATCATGTTCATTTGGAATGCTCTGATTGGATGGAAGTTCAGGCCTAGCAAGGTGTGATAGAATTGGCCTGTTATGTTCAGATTCAAATAAGCATGAACCACTAATTTGACAGGGAAGTGATACTTATAATGCAGCAAGCTGTTCTAATGCTGTTGTGGTAGAGTTTTTCCATTTTCCTGTCAAATGCATTTATTGGTCCACTGAAAAATGAAAATAATGTTCCCTGTAACTTAGACTCTTATTGATCAAGGCATTTTAAAAATCATGGGTGTTAACTCCCCTCAAGTTATGACCCGTTGTCCCCTACAGAATAATGGTTGCATCTAATATTAAAATAAAGATGGCGGAGTATAGCGTTGATTCATCTCGTTCTACTCTGGATTACTTGGAGTCAATAAAGATCCTAGAAAGTTAGTATTGATATGCCTGTGTGTTTTGTTTTTGTTTGTTTTTTCACTGTCTTTGACTTTCCCAGTATGTTTGTTGCTGTTGACAACAATTCAGTCCTCTGCCAGGCTTCAGTCAATGTTTTTCTTCACTACCTACCCAACTCCTCGTCGGGCACTATGTAGCTGGTGTGGTATATTTATCACTGACAGTAGGGCAATTGTCACATTTAGTGCTCCAAGAAAATATTCTCTGTCCATGTGTATTTATATAAATAGATGCAGTTTCTTTGGCTTGAATAACATTCACTGGCTTCGTACATACAGGTATACTGGTTTACCTGTTTCTAGTTGAAATATAGCCAATCTTATTAACCAAGACAGTTGGACATTTGCCACATGTCACAACACTCATTTCCAAGTGCCATAGCTTGAAACAATTAGTCAAATCTGATATTGGCTGGAGCTTTAGTTTATATGGACATGGTAAATGGCAAACTAGATGGTCAGAAAGTAATACAAATAATCACAGCTTTACTCCGCCCACTCCACTATGAAGTAAAAGGCTGTTTATAAGACCATGTATGATGGTTTCATGTTTCTTATGGAAAACAATTTTAATTATAAACTTCTATGCTCCTGTACCCAACCATGGGGGTTCATCACACTAAACAACAGGTGTCACTATTACTAAGATAAATGTACTTTTTTTCATTAAAATTACTGAATGCTTATACTTATGTACTAAGACGTTAGTTAACATTTAATATCAGGCAATGCATTGGTTCATTACCCTGGCTACGTGTTAAAATGGGTCTGAATTCACTCTGGATAAGTACGTACATAACCGACCAATCTTGGACTTTATTTCAATGTGTTGGTCAGGGTTCTGACCCTGTGTATTTTTCGGTGGGTACCGTTTAATTTCACTATCCTGGCTACGTGTTAAAATGGGTCTGAATTCACTCTGGATAAGTACGTACATAACCGATCAATCTTGGACTTTCATTTTGCATGCAGGTAAGGTACACCTACAGACATAACTGTGGACATTCAGTTCTTTTTATTGAGATAATGGCAATTTCTTGGTCAGAGCGCCCTCTAGTATTGTTAAGAATCATGTTCATTTGGAATGCTCTGATTGGATGGAAGTTCAAGCCTAGCAAGGTGTGATAGAATTGGCCTGTTATGTTCAGATTCAAATAAGCATGAACCACTAATTTGACAGGGAAGTGATACTTATAATGCAGCAAGCTGTTCTAATGCTGTTGTGGTAGAGTTTTTCCATTTTCCTGTCAAATGCATTTATTGGTCCACTGAAAAATGAAAATAATGTTCCCTGTAACTTAGACTCTTATTGATCAAGGCATTTTAAAAATCATGGGTGTTAACTCCCCTCAAGTTATGACCCGTTGTCCCCTACAGAATAATGGTTGCATCTAATATTAAAATAAAGATGGCGGAGTATAGCGTTGATTCATCTCGTTCTACTCTGGATTACTTGGAGTCAATAAAGATCCTAGAAAGTTAGTATTGATATGCCTGTGTGTTTTGTTTTTGTTTGTTTTTTCACTGTCTTTGACTTTCCCAGTATGTTTGTTGCTGTTGACAACAATTCAGTCCTCTGCCAGGCTTCAGTCAATGTTTTTCTTCACTACCTACCCAACTCCTCGTCGGGCACTATGTAGCTGGTGTGGTATATTTATCACTGACAGTAGGGCAATTGTCACATTTAGTGCTCCAAGAAAATATTCTCTGTCCATGTGTATTTATATAAATAGATGCAGTTTCTTTGGCTTGAATAACATTCACTGGCTTCGTACATACAGGTATACTGGTTTACCTGTTTCTAGTTGAAATATAGCCAATCTTATTAACCAAGACAGTTGGACATTTGCCACATGTCACAACACTCATTTCCAAGTGCCATAGCTTGAAACAAGTAGTCAAATCTGATATTGGCTGGAGCTTTAGTTTATATGGACATGGTAAATGGCAAACTAGATGGTCAGAAAGTAATACAAATAATCACAGCTTTACTCCGCCCACTCCACTATGAAGTAAAAGGCTGTTTATAAGACCATGTATGATGGTTTCATGTTTCTTATGGAAAACAATTTTAATTATAAACTTCTATGCTCCTGTACCCAACCATGGGGGTTCATCACACTAAACAACAGGTGTCACTATTACTAAGATAAATGTACTTTTTTCATTAAAATTACTGAATGCTTATACTTATGTACTAAGACGTTAGTTAACATTTAATATCAGGCAATGCATTGGTTCATTACCCTGGCTACGTGTTAAAATGGGTCTGAATTCACTCTGGATAAGTACGTACATAACCGACCAATCTTGGACTTTATTTCAATGTGTTGGTCAAGGTTCTGACCCTGTGTATTTTTCGGTGGGTACCGTTTAATTTCACTATCCTGGCTACGTGTTAAAATGGGTCTGAATTCACTCTGGATAAGTACGTACATAACCGATCAATCTTGGACTTTCATTTTGCATGCAGGTAAGGTACACCTACAGACATAACTGTGGACATTCAGTTCTTTTTATTGAGATAATGGCAATTTCTTGGTCAGAGCGCCCTCTAGTATTGTTAAGAATCATGTTCATTTGGAATGCTCTGATTGGATGGAAGTTCAGGCCTAGCAAGGTGTGATAGAATTGGCCTGTTATGTTCAGATTCAAATAAGCATGAACCACTAATTTGACAGGGAAGTGATACTTATAATGCAGCAAGCTGTTCTAATGCTGTTGTGGTAGAGTTTTTCCATTTTCCTGTCAAATGCATTTATTGGTCCACTGAAAAATGAAAATAATGTTCCCTGTAACTTAGACTCTTATTGATCAAGGCATTTTAAAAATCATGGGTGTTAACTCCCCTCAAGTTATGACCCGTTGTCCCCTACAGAATAATGGTTGCATCTAATATTAAAATAAAGATGGCGGAGTATAGCGTTGATTCATCTCGTTCTACTCTGGATTACTTGGAGTCAATAAAGATCCTAGAAAGTTAGTATTTATATGCCTGTGTGTTTTGTTTTTGTTTGTTTTTTCACTGTCTTTGACTTTCCCAGTATGTTTGTTGCTGTTGACAACAATTCAGTCCTCTGCCAGGCTTCAGTCAATGTTTTTCTTCACTACCTACCCAACTCCTCGTCGGGCACTATGTAGCTGGTGTGGCATATTTATCACTGACAGTAGGGCAATTGTCACATTTAGTGCTCCAAGAAAATATTCTCTGTCCATGTGTATTTATATAAATAGATGCAGTTTCTTTGGCTTGAATAACATTCACTGGCTTCGTACATACAGGTATACTGGTTTACCTGTTTCTAGTTGAAATATAGCCAATCTTATTAACCAAGACAGTTGGACATTTGCCACATGTCACAACACTCATTTCCAAGTGCCATAGCTTGAAACAATTAGTCAAATCTGATATTGGCTGGAGCTTTAGTTTATATGGACATGGTAAATGGCAAACTAGATGGTCAGAAAGTAATACAAATAATCACAGCTTTACTCCGCCCACTCCACTATGAAGTAAAAGGCTGTTTATAAGACCATGTATGATGGTTTCATGTTTCTTATGGAAAACAATTTTAATTATAAACTTCTAGGCTCCTGTACCCAACCATGGGGGTTCATCACACTAAACAACAGGTGTCACTATTACTAAGATAAATGTACTTTTTTTCATTAAAATTACTGAATGCTTATACTTATGTACTAAGACGTTAGTTAACATTTAATATCAGGCAATGCATTGGTTCATTACCCTGGCTACGTGTTAAAATGGGTCTGAATTCACTCTGGATAAGTACGTACATAACCGACCAATCTTGGACTTTATTTCAATGTGTTGGTCAGGGTTCTGACCCTGTGTATTTTTCGGTGGGTACCGTTTAATTTCACTATCCTGGCTACGTGTTAAAATGGGTCTGAATTCACTCTGGATAAGTACGTACATAACCGATCAATCTTGGACTTTCATTTTGCATGCAGGTAAGGTACACCTACAGACATAACTGTGGACATTCAGTTCTTTTTATTGAGATAATGGCAATTTCTTGGTCAGAGCGCCCTCTAGTATTGTTAAGAATCATGTTCATTTGGAATGCTCTGATTGGATGGAAGTTCAGGCCTAGCAAGGTGTGATAGAATTGGCCTGTTATGTTCAGATTCAAATAAGCATGAACCACTAATTTGACAGGGAAGTGATACTTATAATGCAGCAAGCTGTTCTAATGCTGTTGTGGTAGAGTTTTTCCATTTTCCTGTCAAATGCATTTATTGGTCCACTGAAAAATGAAAATAATGTTCCCTGTAACTTAGACTCTTATTGATCAAGGCATTTTAAAAATCATGGGTGTTAACTCCCCTCAAGTTATGACCCGTTGTCCCCTACAGAATAATGGTTGCATCTAATATTAAAATAAAGATGGCGGAGTATAGCGTTGATTCATCTCGTTCTACTCTGGATTACTTGGAGTCAATAAAGATCCTAGAAAGTTAGTATTTATATGCCTGTGTGTTTTGTTTTTGTTTGTTTTTTCACTGTCTTTGACTTTCCCAGTATGTTTGTTGCTGTTGACAACAATTCAGTCCTCTGCCAGGCTTCAGTCAATGTTTTTCTTCACTACCTACCCAACTCCTCGTCGGGCACTATGTAGCTGGTGTGGTATATTTATCACTGGCAGTAGGGCAATTGTCACATTTAGTGCTCCAAGAAAATATTCTCTGTCCATGTGTATTTATATAAATAGATGCAGTTTCTTTGGCTTGAATAACATTCACTGGCTTCGTACATACAGGTATACTGGTTTACCTGTTTCTAGTTGAAATATAGCCAATCTTATTAACCAAGACAGTTGGACATTTGCCACATGTCACAACACTCATTTCCAAGTGCCATAGCTTGAAACAATTAGTCAAATCTGATATTGGCTGGAGCTTTAGTTTATATGGACATGGTAAATGGCAAACTAGATGGTCAGAAAGTAATACAAATAATCACAGCTTTACTCCGCCCACTCCACTATGAAGTAAAAGGCTGTTTATAAGACCATGTATGATGGTTTCATGTTTCTTATGGAAAACAATTTTAATTATAAACTTCTATGCTCCTGTACCCAACCATGGGGGTTCATCACACTAAACAACAGGTGTCACTATTACTAAGATAAATGTACTTTTTTTCATTAAAATTACTGAATGCTTATACTTATGTACTAAGACGTTAGTTAACATTTAATATCAGGCAATGCATTGGTTCATTACCCTGGCTACGTGTTAAAATGGGTCTGAATTCACTCTGGATAAGTACGTACATAACCGACCAATCTTGGACTTTATTTCAATGTGTTGGTCAGGGTTCTGACCCTGTGTATTTTTCGGTGGGTACCGTTTAATTTCACTATCCTGGCTACGTGTTAAAATGGGTCTGAATTCACTCTGGATAAGTACGTACATAACCGCTCAATCTTGGACTTTCATTTTGCATGCAGGTAAGGTACACCTACAGACATAACTGTGGACATTCAGTTCTTTTTATTGAGATAATGGCAATTTCTTGGTCAGAGCGCCCTCTAGTATTGTTAAGAATCATGTTCATTTGGAATGCTCTGATTGGATGGAAGTTCAGGCCTAGCAAGGTGTGATAGAATTGGCCTGTTATGTTCAGATTCAAATAAGCATGAACCACTAATTTGACAGGGAAGTGATACTTATAATGCAGCAAGCTGTTCTAATGCTGTTGTGGTAGAGTTTTTCCATTTTCCTGTCAAATGCATTTATTGGTCCACTGAAAAATGAAAATAATGTTCCCTGTAACTTAAACTCTTATTGATCAAGGCATTTTAAAAATCATGGGTGTTAACTCCCCTCAAGTTATGACCCGTTGTCCCCTACAGAATAATGGTTGCATCTAATATTAAAATAAAGATGGCGGAGTATAGCGTTGATTCATCTTGTTCTACTCTGGATTACTTGGAGTCAATAAAGATCCTAGAAAGTTAGTATTTATATGCCTGTGTGTTTTATTTTTGTTTGTTTTTTCACTGTCTTTGACTTTCCCAGTATGTTTGTTGCTGTTGACAACAATTCAGTCCTCTGCCAGGCTTCAGTCAATGTTTTTCTTCACTACCTACCCAACTCCTCGTCGGGCACTATGTAGCTGGTGTGGTATATTTATCACTGACAGTAGGGCAATTGTCACATTTAGTGCTCCAAGAAAATATTCTCTGTCCATGTGTATTTATATAAATAGATGCAGTTTCTTTGGCTTGAATAACATTCACTGGCTTCGTACATACAGGTATACTGGTTTACCTGTTTCTAGTTGAAATATAGCCAATCTTATTAACCAAGACAGTTGGACATTTGCCACATGTCACAACACTCATTTCCAAGTGCCATAGCTTGAAACAATTAGTCAAATCTGATATTGGCTGGAGCTTTAGTTTATATGGACATGGTAAATGGCAAACTAGATGGTCAGAAAGTAATACAAATAATCACAGCTTTACTCCGCCCACTCCACTATGAAGTAAAAGGCTGTTTATAAGACCATGTATGATGGTTTCATGTTTCTTATGGAAAACAATTTTAATTATAAACTTCTATGCTCCTGTACCCAACCATGGGGGTTCATCACACTAAACAACAGGTGTCACTATTACTAAGATAAATGTACTTTTTTTCATTAAAATTACTGAATGCTTATACTTATGTACTAAGACGTTAGTTAACATTTAATATCAGGCAATGCATTGTTTCATTACCCTGGCTACGTGTTAAAATGGGTCTGAATTCACTCTGGATAAGTACGTACATAACCGACCAATCTTGGACTTTATTTCAATGTGTTGGTCAGGGTTCTGACCCTGTGTATTTTTCGGTGGGTACCGTTTAATTTCACTATCCTGGCTACGTGTTAAAATGGGTCTGAATTCACTCTGGATAAGTACGTACATAACCGATCAATCTTGGACTTTCATTTTGCATGCAGGTAAGGTACACCTACAGACATAACTGTGGACATTCAGTTCTTTTTATTGAGATAATGGCAATTTCTTGGTCAGAGCGCCCTCTAGTATTGTTAAGAATCATGTTCATTTGGAATGCTCTGATTGGATGGAAGTTCAGGCCTAGCAAGGTGTGATAGAATTGGCCTGTTATGTTCAGATTCAAATAAGCATGAACCACTAATTTGACAGGGAAGTGATACTTATAATGCAGCAAGCTGTTCTAATTGCTGTTGTGGTAGAGTTTTTCCATTTTCCTGTCAAATGCATTTATTGGTCCACTGAAAAATGAAAATAATGTTCCCTGTAACTTAGACTCTTATTGATCAAGGCATTTTAAAAATCATGGGTGTTAACTCCCCTCAAGTTATGACCCGTTGTCCCCTACAGAATAATGGTTGCATCTAATATTAAAATAAAGATGGCGGAGTATAGCGTTGATTCATCTCGTTCTACTCTGGATTACTTGGAGTCAATAAAGATCCTAGAAAGTTAGTATTTATATGCCTGTGTGTTTTGTTTTTGTTTGTTTTTTCACTGTCTTTGACTTTCCCAGTATGTTTGTTGCTGTTGACAACAATTCAGTCCTCTGCCAGGCTTCAGTCAATGTTTTTCTTCACTACCTACCCAACTCCTCGTCGGGCACTATGTAGCTGGTGTGGTATATTTATCACTGACAGTAGGGCAATTGTCACATTTAGTGCTCCAAGAAAATATTCTCTGTCCATGTGTATTTATATAAATAGATGCAGTTTCTTTGGCTTGAATAACATTCACTGGCTTCGTACATACAGGTATACTGGTTTACCTGTTTCTAGTTGAAATATAGCCAATCTTATTAACCAAGACAGTTGGACATTTGCCACATGTCACAACACTCATTTCCAAGTGCCATAGCTTGAAACAAGTAGTCAAATCTGATATTGGCTGGAGCTTTAGTTTATATGGACATGGTAAATGGCAAACTAGATGGTCAGAAAGTAATACAAATAATCACAGCTTTACTCCGCCCACTCCACTATGAAGTAAAAGGCTGTTTATAAGACCATGTATGATGGTTTCATGTTTCTTATGGAAAACAATTTTAATTATAAACTTCTATGCTCCTGTACCCAACCATGGGGGTTCATCACACTAAACAACAGGTGTCACTATTACTAAGATAAATGTACTTTTTTTCATTAAAATTACTGAATGCTTATACTTATGTACTAAGACGTTAGTTAACATTTAATATCAAGCAATGCATTGGTTCATTACCCTGGCTACGTGTTAAAATGGGTCTGAATTCACTCTGGATAAGTACGTACATAACCGACCAATCTTGGACTTTATTTCAATGTGTTGGTCAGGGTTCTGACCCTGTGTATTTTTCGGTGGGTACCGTTTAATTTCACTATCCTGGCTACGTGTTAAAATGGGTCTGAATTCACTCTGGATAAGTACGTACATAACCGATCAATCTTGGACTTTCATTTTGCATGCAGGTAAGGTACACCTACAGACATAACTGTGGACATTCAGTTATTTTTATTGAGATAATGGCAATTTCTTGGTCAGAGCGCCCTCTAGTATTGTTAAGAATCATGTTCATTTGGAATGCTCTGATTGGATGGAAGTTCAAGCCTAGCAAGGTGTGATAGAATTGGCCTGTTATGTTCAGATTCAAATAAGCATGAACCACTAATTTGACAGGGAAGTGATACTTATAATGCAGCAAGCTGTTCTAATTGCTGTTGTGGTAGAGTTTTTCCATTTTCCTGTCAAATGCATTTATTGGTCCACTGAAAAATGAAAATAATGTTCCCTGTAACCTAGACTCTTATTGATCAAGGCATTTTAAAAATCATGGGTGTTAACTCCCCTCAAGTTATGACCCGTTGTCCCATACAGAATAATGGTTGCATCTAATATTAAAATAAAGATGGCGGAGTATAGCGTTGATTCATCTCGTTCTACTCTGGATTACTTGGAGTCAATAAAGATCCTAGAAAGTTAGTATTTATATGCCTGTGTGTTTTGTTTTTGGAGCATAGAAGTTTATAATTAAAATTGTTTTCCATAAGAAACATGAAACCATCATACATGGTCTTATAAACAGCCTTTTACTTCATAGTGGAGTGGGCGGAGTAAAGCTGTGATTATTTGTATTACTTTCTGACCATCTAGTTTGCCATTTACCATGTCCATATAAACTAAAGCTCCAGCCAATATCAGATTTGACTACTTGTTTCAAGCTATGGCACTTGGAAATGAGTGTTGTGACATGTGGCAAATGTCCAACTGTCTTGGTTAATAAAAAGATTGGCTATATTTCAACTAGAAACAGGTAAACCAGTATACCTGTATGTACGAAGCCAGTGAATGTTATTCAAGCCAAAGAAACTGCATCTATTTATATAAATACACATGGACAGAGAATATTTTCTTGGAGCACTAAATGTGACAATTGCCCTACTGTCAGTGATAAATATACCACACCAGCTACATAGTGCCCGACGAGGAGTTGGGTAGGTAGTGAAGAAAAACATTGACTGAAGCCTGGCAGAGGACTGAATTGTTGTCAACAGCAACAAACATACTGGGAAAGTCAAAGACAGTGAAAAAACAAACAAAAACAAAAGAAGCAGGCATATAAATACTAACTTTCTAGGATCTTTATTGACTCCAAGTAATCCAGAGTAGAACGAGATGAATCAACGCTATACTCCGCCATCTTTATTTTAATATTAGATGCAACCATTATTCTGTAGGGGACAACGGGTCATAACTTGAGGGGAGTTAACACCCATGATTTTTAAAATGCCTTGATCAATAAGAGTCTAGGTTACAGGGAACATTATTTTCATTTTTCAGTGGACCAATAAATGCATTTGACAGGAAAATGGAAAAACTCTACCACAACAGCAATTAGAACAGCTTGCTGCATTATAAGTATCACTTCCCTGTCAAATTAGTGGTTCATGCTTATTTGAATCTGAACATAACAGGCCAATTCTATCACACCTTGCTAGGCCTGAACTTCCATCCAATCAGAGCATTCCAAATGAACATGATTCTTAACAATACTAGAGGGCGCTCTGACCAAGAAATTGCCATTATCTCAATAAAAAGAACTGAATGTCCACAGTTATGTCTGTAGGTGTACCTTACCTGCATGCAAAATGAAAGTCCAAGATTGATCGGTTATGTACGTACTTATCCAGAGTGAATTCAGACCCATTTTAACACGTAGCCAGGATAGTGAAATTAAACGGTACCCACCGAAAAATACACAGGGTCAGAACCCTGACCAACACATTGAAATAAAGTCCAAGATTGGTCGGTTATGTACGTACTTATCCAGAGTGAATTCAGACCCATTTTAACACGTAGCCAGGGTAATGAAACAATGCATTGCCTGATATTAAATGTTAACTAACGTCTTAGTACATAAGTATAAGCATTCAGTAATTTTAATGAAAAAAAGTACATTTATCTTAGTAATAGTGACACCTGTTGTTTAGTGTGATGAACCCCCATGGTTGGGTACAGGAGCATAGAACTTTATAATTAAAATTGTTTTCCATAAGAAACATGAAACCATCATACATGGTCTTATAAACAGCCTTTTACTTCATAGTGGAGTGGGCGGAGTAAAGCTGTGATTATTTGTATTACTTTCTGACCATCTAGTTTGCCATTTACCATGTCCATATAAACTAAAGCTCCAGCCAATATCAGATTTGACTACTTGTTTCAAGCTATGGCACTTGGAAATGAGTGTTGTGACATGTGGCAAATGTCCAACTGTCTTGGTTAATAAGATTGGCTATATTTCAACTAGAAACAGGTAAACCAGTATACCTGTATGTACGAAGCCAGTGAATGTTATTCAAGCCAAAGAAACTGCATCTATTTATATAAATACACATGGACAGAGAATATTTTCTTGGAGCACTAAATGTGACAATTGCCCTACTGTCAGTGATAAATATACCACACCAGCTACATAGTGCCCGACGAGGAGTTGGGTAGGTAGTGAAGAAAAACATTGACTGAAGCCTGGCAGAGGACTGAATTGTTGTCAACAGCAACAAACATACTGAGAAAGTCAAAGACAGTGAAAAAACAAACAAAAACAAAACACACAGGCATATAAATACTAACTTTCTAGGATCTTTATTGACTCCAAGTAATCCAGAGTAGAACGAGATGAATCAACGCTATACTCCGCCATCTTTATTTTAATATTAGATGCAACCATTATTCTGTAGGGGACAACGGGTCATAACTTGAGGGGAGTTAACACCCATGATTTTTAAAATGCCTTGATCAATAAGAGTCTAGGTTACAGGGAACATTATTTTCATTTTTCAGTGGACCAATAAATGTATTTGACAGGAAAATGGAAAAACTCTACCACAACAGCAATTAGAACAGCTTGCTGCATTATAAGTATCACTTCCCTGTCAAATTAGTGGTTCATGCTTATTTGAATCTGAACATAACAGGCCAATTCTATCACACCTTGCTAGGCCTGAACTTCCATCCAATCAGAGCATTCCAAATGAACATGATTCTTAACAATACTAGAGGGCGCTCTGACCAAGAAATTGCCATTATCTCAATAAAAAGAACTGAATGTCCACAGTTATGTCTGTAGGTGTACCTTACCTGCATGCAAAATGAAAGTCCAAGATTGATCGGTTATGTACGTACTTATCCAGAGTGAATTCAGACCCATTTTAACACGTAGCCAGGATAGTGAAATTAAACGGTACCCACCGAAAAATACACAGGGTCAGAACCCTGACCAACACATTGAAATAAAGTCCAAGATTGGTCGGTTATGTACGTACTTATCCAGAGTGAATTCAGACCCATTTTAACACGTAGCCAGGGTAATGAAACAATGCATTGCCTGATATTAAATGTTAACTAACGTCTTAGTACATAAGTATAAGCATTCAGTAATTTTAATGAAAAAAAGTACATTTATCTTAGTAATAGTGACACCTGTTGTTTAGTGTGATGAACCCCCATGGTTGGGTACAGGAGCATAGAAGTTTATAATTAAAATTGTTTTCCATAAGAAACATGAAACCATCATACATGGTCTTATAAACAGCCTTTTACTTCATAGTGGAGTGGGCGGAGTAAAGCTGTGATTATTTGTATTACTTTCTGACCATCTAGTTTGCCATTTACCATGTCCATATAAACTAAAGCTCCAGCCAATATCAGATTTGACTACTTGTTTCAAGCTATGGCACTTGGAAATGAGTGTTGTGACATGTGGCAAATGTCCAACTGTCTTGGTTAATAAGATTGGCTATATTTCAACTAGAAACAGGTAAACCAGTATACCTGTATGTACGAAGCCAGTGAATGTTATTCAAGCCAAAGAAACTGCATCTATTTATATAAATACACATGGACAGAGAATATTTTCTTGGAGCACTAAATGTGACAATTGCCCTACTGTCTGTGATAAATATACCAAACCAGCTACATAGTGCCCGACGAGGAGTTGGGTAGGTAATGAAGAAAAACATTGACTGAAGCCTGGCAGAGGACTGAATTGTTGTCAACAGCAACAAACATACTGGGAAAGTCAAAGACAGTGAAAAAACAAACAAAAACAAAACACACAGGCATATAAATACTAACTTTCTAGGATCTTTATTGACTCCAAGTAATCCAGAGTAGAACGAGATGAATCAACGCTATACTCCGCCATCTTTATTTTAATATTAGATGCAACCATTATTCTGTAGGGGACAACGGGTCATAACTTGAGGGGAGTTAACACCCATGATTTTTAAAATGCCTTGATCAATAAGAGTCTAAGTTACAGGGAACATTATTTTCATTTTTCAGTGGACCAATAAATGCATTTGACAGGAAAATGGAAAAACTCTACCACAACAGCAATTAGAACAGCTTGCTGCATTATAAGTATCACTTCCCTGTCAAATTAGTGGTTCATGCTTATTTGAATCTGAACATAACAGGCCAATTCTATCACACCTTGCTAGGCTTGAACTTCCATCCAATCAGAGCATTCCAAATGAACATGATTCTTAACAATACTAGAGGGCGCTCTGACCAAGAAATTGCCATTATCTCAATAAAAATAACTGAATGTCCACAGTTATGTCTGTAGGTGTACCTTACCTGCATGCAAAATGAAAGTCCAAGATTGATCGGTTATGTACGTACTTATCCAGAGTGAATTCAGACCCATTTTAACACGTAGCCAGGATAGTGAAATTAAACGGTACCCACCGAAAAATACACAGGGTCAGAACCCTGACCAACACATTGAAATAAAGTCCAAGATTGGTCGGTTATGTACGTACTTATCCAGAGTGAATTCAGACCCATTTTAACACGTAGCCAGGGTAATGAAACAATGCATTGCCTGATATTAAATGTTAACTAACGTCTTAGTACATAAGTATAAGCATTCAGTAATTTTAATGAAAAAAAGTACATTTATCTTAGTAATAGTGACACCTGTTGTTTAGTGTGATGAACCCCCATGGTTGGGTACAGGAGCATAGAAGTTTATAATTAAAATTGTTTTCCATAAGAAACATGAAACCATCATACATGGTCTTATAAACAGCCTTTTACTTCATAGTGGAGTGGGCGGAGTAAAGCTGTGATTATTTGTATTACTTTCTGACCATCTAGTTTGCCATTTACCATGTCCATATAAACTAAAGCTCCAGCCAATATCAGATTTGACTACTTGTTTCAAGCTATGGCACTTGGAAATGAGTGTTGTGACATGTGGCAAATGTCCAACTGTCTTGGTTAATAAGATTGGCTATATTTCAACTAGAAACAGGTAAACCAGTATACCTGTATGTACGAAGCCAGTGAATGTTATTCAAGCCAAAGAAACTGCATCTATTTATATAAATACACATGGACAGAGAATATTTTCTTGGAGCACTAAATGTGACAATTGCCCTACTGTCAGTGATAAATATACCACACCAGCTACATAGTGCCCGACGAGGAGTTGGGTAGGTAGTGAAGAAAAACATTGACTGAAGCCTGGCAGAGGACTGAATTGTTGTCAACAGCAACAAACATACTGGGAAAGTCAAAGACAGTGAAAAAACAAACAAAAACAAAACACACAGGCATATAAATACTAACTTTCTAGGATCTTTATTGACTCCAAGTAATCCAGAGTAGAACGAGATGAATCAACGCTATACTCCGCCATCTTTATTTTAATATTAGATGCAACCATTATTCTGTAGGGGACAACGGGTCATAACTTGAGGGGAGTTAACACCCATGATTTTTAAAATGCCTTGATCAATAAGAGTCTAAGTTACAGGGAACATTATTTTCATTTTTCAGTGGACCAATAAATGCATTTGACAGGAAAATGGAAAAACTCTACCACAACAGCAATTAGAACAGCTTGCTGCATTATAAGTATCACTTCCCTGTCAAATTAGTGGTTCATGCTTATTTGAATCTGAACATAACAGGCCAATTCTATCACACCTTGCTAGGCCTGAACTTCCATCCAATCAGAGCATTCCAAATGAACATGATTCTTAACAATACTAGAGGGCGCTCTGACCAAGAAATTGCCATTATCTCAATAAAAAGAACTGAATGTCCACAGTTATGTCTGTAGGTGTACCTTACCTGCATGCAAAATGAAAGTCCAAGATTGATCGGTTATGTACGTACTTATCCAGAGTGAATTCAGACCCATTTTAACACGTAGCCAGGATAGTGAAATTAAACGGTACCCACCGAAAAATACACAGGGTCAGAACCCTGACCAACACATTGAAATAAAGTCCAAGATTGGTCGGTTATGTACGTACTTATCCAGAGTGAATTCAGACCCATTTTAACACGTAGCCAGGGTAATGAAACAATGCATTGCCTGATATTAAATGTTAACTAACGTCTTAGTACATAAGTATAAGCATTCAGTAATTTTAATGAAAAAAAGTACATTTATCTTAGTAATAGTGACACCTGTTGTTTAGTGTGATGAACCCCCATGGTTGGGTACAGGAGCATAGAAGTTTATAATTAAAATTGTTTTCCATAAGAAACATGAAACCATCATACATGGTCTTATAAACAGCCTTTTACTTCATAGTGGAGTGGGCGGAGTAAAGCTGTGATTATTTGTATTACTTTCTGACCATCTAGTTTGCCATTTACCATGTCCATATAAACTAAAGCTCCAGCCAATATCAGATTTGACTACTTGTTTCAAGCTATGGCACTTGGAAATGAGTGTTGTGACATGTGGCAAATGTCCAACTGTCTTGGTTAATAAGATTGGCTATATTTCAACTAGAAACAGGTAAACCAGTATACCTGTATGTACGAAGCCAGTGAATGTTATTCAAGCCAAAGAAACTGCATCTATTTATATAAATACACATGGACAGAGAATATTTTCTTGGAGCACTAAATGTGACAATTGCCCTACTGTCAGTGATAAATATACCACACCAGCTACATAGTGCCCGACGAGGAGTTGGGTAGGTAGTGAAGAAAAACATTGACTGAAGCCTGGCAGAGGACTGAATTGTTGTCAACAGCAACAAACATACTGAGAAAGTCAAAGACAGTGAAAAAACAAACAAAAACAAAACACACAGGCATATAAATACTAACTTTCTAGGATCTTTATTGACTCCAAGTAATCCAGAGTAGAACGAGATGAATCAACGCTATACTCCGCCATCTTTATTTTAATATTAGATGCAACCATTATTCTGTAGGGGACAACGGGTCATAACTTGAGGGGAGTTAACACCCATGATTTTTAAAATGCCTTGATCAATAAGAGTCTAGGTTACAGGGAACATTATTTTCATTTTTCAGTGGACCAATAAATGTATTTGACAGGAAAATGGAAAAACTCTACCACAACAGCAATTAGAACAGCTTGCTGCATTATAAGTATCACTTCCCTGTCAAATTAGTGGTTCATGCTTATTTGAATCTGAACATAACAGGCCAATTTTATCACACCTTGCTAGGCCTGAACTTCCATCCAATCAGAGCATTCCAAATGAACATGATTCTTAACAATACTAGAGGGCGCTCTGACCAAGAAATTGCCATTATCTCAATAAAAAGAACTGAATGTCCACAGTTATGTCTGTAGGTGTACCTTACCTGCATGCAAAATGAAAGTCCAAGATTGATCGGTTATGTACGTACTTATCCAGAGTGAATTCAGACCCATTTTAACACGTAGCCAGGATAGTGAAATTAAACGGTACCCACCGAAAAATACACAGGGTCAGAACCCTGACCAACACATTGAAATAAAATCCAAGATTGGTCGGTTATGTACGTACTTATCCAGAGTGAATTCAGACCCATTTTAACACGTAGCCAGGGTAATGAAACAATGCATTGCCTGATATTAAATGTTAACTAACGTCTTAGTACATAAGTATAAGCATTCAGTAATTTTAATGAAAAAAAGTACATTTATCTTAGTAATAGTGACACCTGTTGTTTAGTGTGATGAACCCCCATGGTTGGGTACAGGAGCATAGAAGTTTATAATTAAAATTGTTTTCCATAAGAAACGTGAAACCATCATACATGGTCTTATAAACAGCCTTTTACTTCATAGTGGAGTGGGCGGAGTAAAGCTGTGATTATTTGTATTACTTTCTGACCATCTAGTTTGCCATTTACCATGTCCATATAAACTAAAGCTCCAGCCAATATCAGATTTGACTACTTGTTTCAAGCTATGGCACTTGGAAATGAGTGTTGTGACATGTGGCAAATGTCCAACTGTCTTGGTTAATAAGATTGGCTATATTTCAACTAGAAACAGGTAAACCAGTATACCTGTATGTACGAAGCCAGTGAATGTTATTCAAGCCAAAGAAACTGCATCTATTTATATAAATACACATGGACAGAGAATATTTTCTTGGAGCACTAAATGTGACAATTGCCCTACTGTCAGTGATAAATATACCACACCAGCTACATAGTGCCCGACGAGGAGTTGGGTAGGTAGTGAAGAAAAACATTGACTGAAGCCTGGCAGAGGACTGAATTGTTGTCAACAGCAACAAACATACTGAGAAAGTCAAAGACAGTGAAAAAACAAACAAAAACAAAACACACAGGCATATAAATACTAACTTTCTAGGATCTTTATTGACTCCAAGTAATCCAGAGTAGAACGAGATGAATCAACGCTATACTCCGCCATCTTTATTTTAATATTAGATGCAACCATTATTCTGTAGGGGACAACGGGTCATAACTTGAGGGGAGTTAACACCCATGATTTTTAAAATGCCTTGATCAATAAGAGTCTAGGTTACAGGGAACATTATTTTCATTTTTCAGTGGACCAATAAATGCATTTGACAGGAAAATGGAAAAACTCTACCACAACAGCAATTAGAACAGCTTGCTGCATTATAAGTATCACTTCCCTGTCAAATTAGTGGTTCATGCTTATTTGAATCTGAACATAACAGGCCAATTCTATCACACCTTGCTAGGCCTGAACTTCCATCCAATCAGAGCATTCCAAATGAACATGATTCTTAACAATACTAGAGGGCGCTCTGACCAAGAAATTGCCATTATCTCAATAAAAAGAACTGAATGTCCACAGTTATGTCTGTAGGTGTACCTTACCTGCATGCAAAATGAAAGTCCAAGATTGATCGGTTATGTACGTACTTATCCAGAGTGAATTCAGACCCATTTTAACACGTAGCCAGGATAGTGAAATTAAACGGTACCCACCGAAAAATACACAGGGTCAGAACCCTGACCAACACATTGAAATAAAGTCCAAGATTGGTCGGTTATGTACGTACTTATCCAGAGTGAATTCAGACCCATTTTAACACGTAGCCAGGGTAATGAAACAATGCATTGCCTGATATTAAATGTTAAGTAACGTCTTAGTACATAAGTATAAGCATTCAGTAATTTTAATGAAAAAAAGTACATTTATCTTAGTAATAGTGACACCTGTTGTTTAGTGTGATGAACCCCCATGGTTGGGTACAGGAGCATAGAAGTTTATAATTAAAATTGTTTTCCATAAGAAACATGAAACCATCATACATGGTCTTATAAACAGCCTTTTACTTCATAGTGGAGTGGGCGGAGTAAAGCTGTGATTATTTGTATTACTTTCTGACCATCTAGTTTGCCATTTACCATGTCCATATAAACTAAAGCTCCAGCCAATATCAGATTTGACTACTTGTTTCAAGCTATGGCACTTGGAAATGAGTGTTGTGACATGTGGCAAATGTCCAACTGTCTTGGTTAATAAGATTGGCTATATTTCAACTAGAAACAGGAAAACCAGTATACCTGTATGTACGAAGCCAGTGAATGTTATTCAAGCCAAAGAAACTGCATCTATTTATATAAATACACATGGACAGAGAATATTTTCTTGGAGCACTAAATGTGACAATTGCCCTACTGTCAGTGATAAATATACCACACCAGCTACATAGTGCCCGACGAGGAGTTGGGTAGGTAGTGAAGAAAAACATTGACTGAAGCCTGGCAGAGGACTGAATTGTTGTCAACAGCAACAAACATACTGGGAAAGTCAAAGACAGTGAAAAAACAAACAAAAACAAAACACACAGGCATATAAATACTAACTTTCTAGGATCTTTATTGACTCCAAGTAATCCAGAGTAGAACGAGATGAATCAACGCTATACTCCGCCATCTTTATTTTAATATTAGATGCAACCATTATTCTGTAGGGTACAACGGGTCATAACTTGAGGGGAGTTAACACCCATGATTTTTAAAATGCCTTGATCAATAAGAGTCTAGGTTACAGGGAACATTATTTTCATTTTTCAGTGGACCAATAAATGCATTTGACAGGAAAATGGAAAAACTCTACCACAACAGCAATTAGAACAGCTTGCTGCATTATAAGTATCACTTCCCTGTCAAATTAGTGGTTCATGCTTATTTGAATCTGAACATAACAGGCCAATTCTATCACACCTTGCTAGGCCTGAACTTCCATCCAATCAGAGCATTCCAAATGAACATGATTCTTAACAATACTAGAGGGCGCTCTGACCAAGAAATTGCCATTATCTCAATAAAAAGAACTGAATGTCCACAGTTATGTCTGTAGGTGTACCTTACCTGCATGCAAAATGAAAGTCCAAGATTGATCGGTTATGTACGTACTTATCCAGAGTGAATTCAGACCCATTTTAACACGTAGCCAGGATAGTGAAATTAAACGGTACCCACCGAAAAATACACAGGGTCAGAACCCTGACCAACACATTGAAATAAAGTCCAAGATTGGTCGGTTATGTACGTACTTATCCAGAGTGAATTCAGACCCATTTTAACACGTAGCCAGGGTAATGAAGCAATGCATTGCCTGATATTAAATGTTAACTAACGTCTTAGTACATAAGTATAAGCATTCAGTAATTTTAATGAAAAAAAGTACATTTATCTTAGTAATAGTGACACCTGTTGTTTAGTGTGATGAACCCCCATGGTTGGGTACAGGAGCATAGAAGTTTATAATTAAAATTGTTTTCCATAAGAAACATGAAACCATCATACATGGTCTTATAAACAGCCTTTTACTTCATAGTGGAGTGGGCGGAGTAAAGCTGTGATTATTTGTATTACTTTCTGACCATCTAGTTTGCCATTTACCATGTCCATATAAACTAAAGCTCCAGCCAATATCAGATTTGACTACTTGTTTCAAGCTATGGCACTTGGAAATGAGTGTTGTGACATGTGGCAAATGTCCAACTGTCTTGGTTAATAAAAAGATTGGCTATATTTCAACTAGAAACAGGTAAACCAGTATACCTGTATGTACGAAGCCAGTGAATGTTATTCAAGCCAAAGAAACTGCATCTATTTATATAAATACACATGGACAGAGAATATTTTCTTGGAGCACTAAATGTGACAATTGCCCTACTGTCAGTGATAAATATACCACACCAGCTACATAGTGCCCGACGAGGAGTTGGGTAGGTAGTGAAGAAAAACATTGACTGAAGCCTGGCAGAGGACTGAATTGTTGTCAACAGCAACAAACATACTGAGAAAGTCAAAGACAGTGAAAAAACAAACAAAAACAAAACACACAGGCATATAAATACTAACTTTCTAGGATCTTTATTGACTCCAAGTAATCCAGAGTAGAACGAGATGAATCAACGCTATACTCCGCCATCTTTATTTTAATATTAGATGCAACCATTATTCTGTAGGGGACAACGGGTCATAACTTGAGGGGAGTTAACACCCATGATTTTTAAAATGCCTTGATCAATAAGAGTCTAGGTTACAGGGAACATTATTTTCATTTTTCAGTGGACCAATAAATGCATTTGACAGGAAAATGGAAAAACTCTACCACAACAGCAATTAGAACAGCTTGCTGCATTATAAGTATCACTTCCCTGTCAAATTAGTGGTTCATGCTTATTTGAATCTGAACATAACAGGCCAATTCTATCACACCTTGCTAGGCCTGAACTTCCATCCAATCAGAGCATTCCAAATGAACATGATTCTTAACAATACTAGAGGGCGCTCTGACCAAGAAATTGCCATTATCTCAATAAAAAGAACTGAATGTCCACAGTTATGTCTGTAGGTGTACCTTACCTGCATGCAAAATGAAAGTCCAAGATTGATCGGTTATGTACGTACTTATCCAGAGTGAATTCAGACCCATTTTAACACGTAGCCAGGATAGTGAAATTAAACGGTACCCACCGAAAAATACACAGGGTCAGAACCCTGACCAACACATTGAAATAAAGTCCAAGATTGGTCGGTTATGTACGTACTTATCCAGAGTGAATTCAGACCCATTTTAACACGTAGCCAGGGTAATGAAACAATGCATTGCCTGATATTAAATGTTAACTAACGTCTTAGTACATAAGTATAAGCATTCAGTAATTTTAATGAAAAAAAGTACATTTATCTTAGTAATAGTGACACCTGTTGTTTAGTGTGATGAACCCCCATGGTTGGGTACAGGAGCATAGAAGTTTATAATTAAAATTGTTTTCCATAAGAAACATGAAACCATCATACATGGTCTTATAAACAGCCTTTTACTTCATAGTGGAGTGGGCGGAGTAAAGCTGTGATTATTTGTATTACTTTCTGACCATCTAGTTTGCCATTTACCATGTCCATATAAACTAAAGCTCCAGCCAATATCAGATTTGACTACTTGTTTCAAGCTATGGCACTTGGAAATGAGTGTTGTGACATGTGGCAAATGTCCAACTGTCTTGGTTAATAAGATTGGCTATATTTCAACTAGAAACAGGTAAACCAGTATACCTGTATGTACGAAGCCAGTGAATGTTATTCAAGCCAAAGAAACTGCATCTATTTATATAAATACACATGGACAGAGAATATTTTCTTGGAGCACTAAATGTGACAATTGCCCTACTGTCAGTGATAAATATACCACACCAGCTACATAGTGCCCGACGAGGAGTTGGGTAGGTAGTGAAGAAAAACATTGACTGAAGCCTGGCAGAGGACTGAATTGTTGTCAACAGCAACAAACATACTGAGAAAGTCAAAGACAGTGAAAAAACAAACAAAAACAAAACACACAGGCATATAAATACTAACTTTCTAGGATCTTTATTGACTCCAAGTAATCCAGAGTAGAACGAGATGAATCAACGCTATACTCCGCCATCTTTATTTTAATATTAGATGCAACCATTATTCTGTAGGGGACAACGGGTCATAACTTGAGGGGAGTTAACACCCATGATTTTTAAAATGCCTTGATCAATAAGAGTCTAGGTTACAGGGAACATTATTTTCATTTTTCAGTGGACCAATAAATGTATTTGACAGGAAAATGGAAAAACTCTACCACAACAGCAATTAGAACAGCTTGCTGCATTATAAGTATCACTTCCCTGTCAAATTAGTGGTTCATGCTTATTTGAATCTGAACATAACAGGCCAATTCTA
This sequence comes from Saccoglossus kowalevskii, assembly GCF_978046115.1. Lineage (NCBI taxonomy): Eukaryota > Metazoa > Hemichordata > Enteropneusta > Harrimaniidae > Saccoglossus > Saccoglossus kowalevskii. The sequence goes on from NW_028188703.1 coordinate 37,676, forward strand.
TCACACCTTGCTAGGCCTGAACTTCCATCCAATCAGAGCATTCCAAATGAACATGATTCTTAACAATACTAGAGGGCGCTCTGACCAAGAAATTGCCATTATCTCAATAAAAAGAACTGAATGTCCACAGTTATGTCTGTAGGTGTACCTTACCTGCATGCAAAATGAAAGTCCAAGATTGATCGGTTATGTACGTACTTATCCAGAGTGAATTCAGACCCATTTTAACACGTAGCCAGGATAGTGAAATTAAACGGTACCCACCGAAAAATACACAGGGTCAGAACCCTGACCAACACATTGAAATAAAGTCCAAGATTGGTCGGTTATGTACGTACTTATCCAGAGTGAATTCAGACCCATTTTAACACGTAGCCAGGGTAATGAAACAATGCATTGCCTGATATTAAATGTTAACTAACGTCTTAGTACATAAGTATAAGCATTCAGTAATTTTAATGAAAAAAAGTACATTTATCTTAGTAATAGTGACACCTGTTGTTTAGTGTGATGAACCCCCATGGTTGGGTACAGGAGCATAGAAGTTTATAATTAAAATTGTTTTCCATAAGAAACATGAAACCATCATACATGGTCTTATAAACAGCCTTTTACTTCATAGTGGAGTGGGCGGAGTAAAGCTGTGATTATTTGTATTACTTTCTGACCATCTAGTTTGCCATTTACCATGTCCATATAAACTAAAGCTCCAGCCAATATCAGATTTGACTACTTGTTTCAAGCTATGGCACTTGGAAATGAGTGTTGTGACATGTGGCAAATGTCCAACTGTCTTGGTTAATAAGATTGGCTATATTTCAACTAGAAACAGGTAAACCAGTATACCTGTATGTACGAAGCCAGTGAATGTTATTCAAGCCAAAGAAACTGCATCTATTTATATAAATACACATGGACAGAGAATATTTTCTTGGAGCACTAAATGTGACAATTGCCCTACTGTCTGTGATAAATATACCAAACCAGCTACATAGTGCCCGACGAGGAGTTGGGTAGGTAATGAAGAAAAACATTGACTGAAGCCTGGCAGAGGACTGAATTGTTGTCAACAGCAACAAACATACTGGGAAAGTCAAAGACAGTGAAAAAACAAACAAAAACAAAACACACAGGCATATAAATACTAACTTTCTAGGATCTTTATTGACTCCAAGTAATCCAGAGTAGAACGAGATGAATCAACGCTATACTCCGCCATCTTTATTTTAATATTAGATGCAACCATTATTCTGTAGGGGACAACGGGTCATAACTTGAGGGGAGTTAACACCCATGATTTTTAAAATGCCTTGATCAATAAGAGTCTAAGTTACAGGGAACATTATTTTCATTTTTCAGTGGACCAATAAATGCATTTGACAGGAAAATGGAAAAACTCTACCACAACAGCAATTAGAACAGCTTGCTGCATTATAAGTATCACTTCCCTGTCAAATTAGTGGTTCATGCTTATTTGAATCTGAACATAACAGGCCAATTCTATCACACCTTGCTAGGCTTGAACTTCCATCCAATCAGAGCATTCCAAATGAACATGATTCTTAACAATACTAGAGGGCGCTCTGACCAAGAAATTGCCATTATCTCAATAAAAATAACTGAATGTCCACAGTTATGTCTGTAGGTGTACCTTACCTGCATGCAAAATGAAAGTCCAAGATTGATCGGTTATGTACGTACTTATCCAGAGTGAATTCAGACCCATTTTAACACGTAGCCAGGATAGTGAAATTAAACGGTACCCACCGAAAAATACACAGGGTCAGAACCCTGACCAACACATTGAAATAAAGTCCAAGATTGGTCGGTTATGTACGTACTTATCCAGAGTGAATTCAGACCCATTTTAACACGTAGCCAGGGTAATGAACCAATGCATTGCTTGATATTAAATGTTAACTAACGTCTTAGTACATAAGTATAAGCATTCAGTAATTTTAATGAAAAAAAGTACATTTATCTTAGTAATAGTGACACCTGTTGTTTAGTGTGATGAACCCCCATGGTTGGGTACAGGAGCATAGAAGTTTATAATTAAAATTGTTTTCCATAAGAAACATGAAACCATCATACATGGTCTTATAAACAGCCTTTTACTTCATAGTGGAGTGGGCGGAGTAAAGCTGTGATTATTTGTATTACTTTCTGACCATCTAGTTTGCCATTTACCATGTCCATATAAACTAAAGCTCCAGCCAATATCAGATTTGACTACTTGTTTCAAGCTATGGCACTTGGAAATGAGTGTTGTGACATGTGGCAAATGTCCAACTGTCTTGGTTAATAAGATTGGCTATATTTCAACTAGAAACAGGTAAACCAGTATACCTGTATGTACGAAGCCAGTGAATGTTATTCAAGCCAAAGAAACTGCATCTATTTATATAAATACACATGGACAGAAAATATTTTCTTGGAGCACTAAATGTGACAATTGCCCTACTGTCAGTGATAAATATACCACACCAGCTACATAGTGCCCGACGAGGAGTTGGGTAGGTAGTGAAGAAAAACATTGACTGAAGCCTGGCAGAGGACTGAATTGTTGTCAACAGCAACAAACATACTGGGAAAGTCAAAGACAGTGAAAAAACAAACAAAAACAAAACACACAGGCATATAAATACTAACTTTCTAGGATCTTTATTGACTCCAAGTAATCCAGAGTAGAACGAGATGAATCAACGCTATACTCCGCCATCTTTATTTTAATATTAGATGCAACCATTATTCTGTAGGGGACAACGGGTCATAACTTGAGGGGAGTTAACACCCATGATTTTTAAAATGCCTTGATCAATAAGAGTCTAAGTTACAGGGAACATTATTTTCATTTTTCAGTGGACCAATAAATGCATTTGACAGGAAAATGGAAAAACTCTACCACAACAGCAATTAGAACAGCTTGCTGCATTATAAGTATCACTTCCCTGTCAAATTAGTGGTTCATGCTTATTTGAATCTGAACATAACAGGCCAATTCTATCACACCTTGCTAGGCCTGAACTTCCATCCAATCAGAGCATTCCAAATGAACATGATTCTTAACAATACTAGAGGGCGCTCTGACCAAGAAATTGCCATTATCTCAATAAAAAGAACTGAATGTCCACAGTTATGTCTGTAGGTGTACCTTACCTGCATGCAAAATGAAAGTCCAAGATTGATCGGTTATGTACGTACTTATCCAGAGTGAATTCAGACCCATTTTAACACGTAGCCAGGATAGTGAAATTAAACGGTACCCACCGAAAAATACACAGGGTCAGAACCCTGACCAACACATTGAAATAAAGTCCAAGATTGGTCGGTTATGTACGTACTTATCCAGAGTGAATTCAGACCCATTTTAACACGTAGCCAGGGTAATGAAACAATGCATTGCCTGATATTAAATGTTAACTAACGTCTTAGTACATAAGTATAAGCATTCAGTAATTTTAATGAAAAAAAGTACATTTATCTTAGTAATAGTGACACCTGTTGTTTAGTGTGATGAACCCCCATGGTTGGGTACAGGAGCATAGAAGTTTATAATTAAAATTGTTTTCCATAAGAAACATGAAACCATCATACATGGTCTTATAAACAGCCTTTTACTTCATAGTGGAGTGGGCGGAGTAAAGCTGTGATTATTTGTATTACTTTCTGACCATCTAGTTTGCCATTTACCATGTCCATATAAACTAAAGCTCCAGCCAATATCAGATTTGACTAATTGTTTCAAGCTATGGCACTTGGAAATGAGTGTTGTGACATGTGGCAAATGTCCAACTGTCTTGGTTAATAAGATTGGCTATATTTCAACTAGAAACAGGTAAACCAGTATACCTGTATGTACGAAGCCAGTGAATGTTATTCAAGCCAAAGAAACTGCATCTATTTATATAAATACACATGGACAGAGAATATTTTCTTGGAGCACTAAATGTGACAATTGCCCTACTGTCAGTGATAAATATACCACACCAGCTACATAGTGCCCGACGAGGAGTTGGGTAGGTAGTGAAGAAAAACATTGACTGAAGCCTGGCAGAGGACTGAATTGTTGTCAACAGCAACAAACATACTGGGAAAGTCAAAGACAGTGAAAAAACAAACAAAAACAAAACACACAGGCATATAAATACTAACTTTCTAGGATCTTTATTGACTCCAAGTAATCCAGAGTAGAACAAGATGAATCAACGCTATACTCCGCCATCTTTATTTTAATATTAGATGCAACCATTATTCTGTAGGGGACAACGGGTCATAACTTGAGGGGAGTTAACACCCATGATTTTTAAAATGCCTTGATCAATAAGAGTTTAAGTTACAGGGAACATTATTTTCATTTTTCAGTGGACCAATAAATGCATTTGACAGGAAAATGGAAAAACTCTACCACAACAGCATTAGAACAGCTTGCTGCATTATAAGTATCACTTCCCTGTCAAATTAGTGGTTCATGCTTATTTGAATCTGAACATAACAGGCCAATTCTATCACACCTTGCTAGGCCTGAACTTCCATCCAATCAGAGCATTCCAAATGAACATGATTCTTAACAATACTAGAGGGCGCTCTGACCAAGAAATTGCCATTATCTCAATAAAAAGAACTGAATGTCCACAGTTATGTCTGTAGGTGTACCTTACCTGCATGCAAAATGAAAGTCCAAGATTGAGCGGTTATGTACGTACTTATCCAGAGTGAATTCAGACCCATTTTAACACGTAGCCAGGATAGTGAAATTAAACGGTACCCACCGAAAAATACACAGGGTCAGAACCCTGACCAACACATTGAAATAAAGTCCAAGATTGGTCGGTTATGTACGTACTTATCCAGAGTGAATTCAGACCCATTTTAACACGTAGCCAGGGTAATGAACCAATGCATTGCCTGATATTAAATGTTAACTAACGTCTTAGTACATAAGTATAAGCATTCAGTAATTTTAATGAAAAAAAGTACATTTATCTTAGTAATAGTGACACCTGTTGTTTAGTGTGATGAACCCCCATGGTTGGGTACAGGAGCATAGAAGTTTATAATTAAAATTGTTTTCCATAAGAAACATGAAACCATCATACATGGTCTTATAAACAGCCTTTTACTTCATAGTGGAGTGGGCGGAGTAAAGCTGTGATTATTTGTATTACTTTCTGACCATCTAGTTTGCCATTTACCATGTCCATATAAACTAAAGCTCCAGCCAATATCAGATTTGACTAATTGTTTCAAGCTATGGCACTTGGAAATGAGTGTTGTGACATGTGGCAAATGTCCAACTGTCTTGGTTAATAAGATTGGCTATATTTCAACTAGAAACAGGTAAACCAGTATACCTGTATGTACGAAGCCAGTGAATGTTATTCAAGCCAAAGAAACTGCATCTATTTATATAAATACACATGGACAGAGAATATTTTCTTGGAGCACTAAATGTGACAATTGCCCTACTGCCAGTGATAAATATACCACACCAGCTACATAGTGCCCGACGAGGAGTTGGGTAGGTAGTGAAGAAAAACATTGACTGAAGCCTGGCAGAGGACTGAATTGTTGTCAACAGCAACAAACATACTGGGAAAGTCAAAGACAGTGAAAAAACAAACAAAAACAAAACACACAGGCATATAAATACTAACTTTCTAGGATCTTTATTGACTCCAAGTAATCCAGAGTAGAACAAGATGAATCAACGCTATACTCCGCCATCTTTATTTTAATATTAGATGCAACCATTATTCTGTAGGGGACAATGGGTCATAACTTGAGGGGAGTTAACACCCATGATTTTTAAAATGCCTTGATCAATAAGAGTTTAAGTTACAGGGAACATTATTTTCATTTTTCAGTGGACCAATAAATGCATTTGACAGGAAAATGGAAAAACTCTACCACAACAGCATTAGAACAGCTTGCTGCATTATAAGTATCACTTCCCTGTCAAATTAGTGGTTCATGCTTATTTGAATCTGAACATAACAGGCCAATTCTATCACACCTTGCTAGGCCTGAACTTCCATCCAATCAGAGCATTCCAAATGAACATGATTCTTAACAATACTAGAGGGCGCTCTGACCAAGAAATTGCCATTATCTCAATAAAAAGAACTGAATGTCCACAGTTATGTCTGTAGGTGTACCTTACCTGCATGCAAAATGAAAGTCCAAGATTGAGCGGTTATGTACGTACTTATCCAGAGTGAATTCAGACCCATTTTAACACGTAGCCAGGATAGTGAAATTAAACGGTACCCACCGAAAAATACACAGGGTCAGAACCCTGACCAACACATTGAAATAAAGTCCAAGATTGGTCGGTTATGTACGTACTTATCCAGAGTGAATTCAGACCCATTTTAACACGTAGCCAGGGTAATGAACCAATGCATTGCCTGATATTAAATGTTAACTAACGTCTTAGTACATAAGTATAAGCATTCAGTAATTTTAATGAAAAAAAGTACATTTATCTTAGTAATAGTGACACCTGTTGTTTAGTGTGATGAACCCCCATGGTTGGGTACAGGAGCATAGAAGTTTATAATTAAAATTGTTTTCCATAAGAAACATGAAACCATCATACATGGTCTTATAAACAGCCTTTTACTTCATAGTGGAGTGGGCGGAGTAAAGCTGTGATTATTTGTATTACTTTCTGACCATCTAGTTTGCCATTTACCATGTCCATATAAACTAAAGCTCCAGCCAATATCAGATTTGACTAATTGTTTCAAGCTATGGCACTTGGAAATGAGTGTTGTGACATGTGGCAAATGTCCAACTGTCTTGGTTAATAAGATTGGCTATATTTCAACTAGAAACAGGTAAACCAGTATACCTGTATGTACGAAGCCAGTGAATGTTATTCAAGCCAAAGAAACTGCATCTATTTATATAAATACACATGGACAGAGAATATTTTCTTGGAGCACTAAATGTGACAATTGCCCTACTGTCTGTGATAAATATACCACACCAGCTACATAGTGCCCGACGAGGAGTTGGGTAGGTAGTGAAGAAAAACATTGACTGAAGCCTGGCAGAGGACTGAATTGTTGTCAACAGCAACAAACATACTGGGAAAGTCAAAGACAGTGAAAAAACAAACAAAAACAAAACACACAGGCATATAAATACTAACTTTCTAGGATCTTTATTGACTCCAAGTAATCCAGAGTAGAACGAGATGAATCAACGCTATACTCCGCCATCTTTATTTTAATATTAGATGCAACCATTATTCTGTAGGGGACAACGGGTCATAACTTGAGGGGAGTTAACACCCATGATTTTTAAAATGCCTTGATCAATAAGAGTCTAAGTTACAGGGAACATTATTTTCATTTTTCAGTGGACCAATAAATGCATTTGACAGGAAAATGGAAAAACTCTACCACAACAGCATTAGAACAGCTTGCTGCATTATAAGTATCACTTCCCTGTCAAATTAGTGGTTCATGCTTATTTGAATCTGAACATAACAGGCCAATTCTATCACACCTTGCTAGGCCTGAACTTCCATCCAATCAGAGCATTCCAAATGAACATGATTCTTAACAATACTAGAGGGCGCTCTGACCAAGAAATTGCCATTATCTCAATAAAAAGAACTGAATGTCCACAGTTATGTCTGTAGGTGTACCTTACCTGCATGCAAAATGAAAGTCCAAGATTGATCGGTTATGTACGTACTTATCCAGAGTGAATTCAGACCCATTTTAACACGTAGCCAGGATAGTGAAATTAAACGGTACCCACCGAAAAATACACAGGGTCAGAACCCTGACCAACACATTGAAATAAAGTCCAAGATTGGTCGGTTATGTACGTACTTATCCAGAGTGAATTCAGACCCATTTTAACACGTAGCCAGGGTAATGAACCAATGCATTGCCTGATATTAAATGTTAACTAACGTCTTAGTACATAAGTATAAGCATTCAGTAATTTTAATGAAAAAAAGTACATTTATCTTAGTAATAGTGACACCTGTTGTTTAGTGTGATGAACCCCCATGGTTGGGTACAGGAGCCTAGAAGTTTATAATTAAAATTGTTTTCCATAAGAAACATGAAACCATCATACATGGTCTTATAAACAGCCTTTTACTTCATAGTGGAGTGGGCGGAGTAAAGCTGTGATTATTTGTATTACTTTCTGACCATCTAGTTTGCCATTTACCATGTCCATATAAACTAAAGCTCCAGCCAATATCAGATTTGACTAATTGTTTCAAGCTATGGCACTTGGAAATGAGTGTTGTGACATGTGGCAAATGTCCAACTGTCTTGGTTAATAAGATTGGCTATATTTCAACTAGAAACAGGTAAACCAGTATACCTGTATGTACGAAGCCAGTGAATGTTATTCAAGCCAAAGAAACTGCATCTATTTATATAAATACACATGGACAGAGAATATTTTCTTGGAGCACTAAATGTGACAATTGCCCTACTGTCAGTGATAAATATACCACACCAGCTACATAGTGCCCGACGAGGAGTTGGGTAGGTAGTGAAGAAAAACATTGACTGAAGCCTGGCAGAGGACTGAATTGTTGTCAACAGCAACAAACATACTGGGAAAGTCAAAGACAGTGAAAAAACAAACAAAAACAAAACACACAGGCATATAAATACTAACTTTCTAGGATCTTTATTGACTCCAAGTAATCCAGAGTAGAACGAGATGAATCAACGCTATACTCCGCCATCTTTATTTTAATATTAGATGCAACCATTATTCTGTAGGGGACAACGGGTCATAACTTGAGGGGAGTTAACACCCATGATTTTTAAAATGCCTTGATCAATAAGAGTCTAAGTTACAGGGAACATTATTTTCATTTTTCAGTGGACCAATAAATGCATTTGACAGGAAAATGGAAAAACTCTACCACAACAGCATTAGAACAGCTTGCTGCATTATAAGTATCACTTCCCTGTCAAATTAGTGGTTCATGCTTATTTGAATCTGAACATAACAGGCCAATTCTATCACACCTTGCTAGGCCTGAACTTCCATCCAATCAGAGCATTCCAAATGAACATGATTCTTAACAATACTAGAGGGCGCTCTGACCAAGAAATTGCCATTATCTCAATAAAAAGAACTGAATGTCCACAGTTATGTCTGTAGGTGTACCTTACCTGCATGCAAAATGAAAGTCCAAGATTGATCGGTTATGTACGTACTTATCCAGAGTGAATTCAGACCCATTTTAACACGTAGCCAGGATAGTGAAATTAAACGGTACCCACCGAAAAATACACAGGGTCAGAACCCTGACCAACACATTGAAATAAAGTCCAAGATTGGTCGGTTATGTACGTACTTATCCAGAGTGAATTCAGACCCATTTTAACACGTAGCCAGGGTAATGAACCAATGCATTGCCTGATATTAAATGTTAACTAACGTCTTAGTACATAAGTATAAGCATTCAGTAATTTTAATGAAAAAAAGTACATTTATCTTAGTAATAGTGACACCTGTTGTTTAGTGTGATGAACCCCCATGGTTGGGTACAGGAGCATAGAAGTTTATAATTAAAATTGTTTTCCATAAGAAACATGAAACCATCATACATGGTCTTATAAACAGCCTTTTACTTCATAGTGGAGTGGGCGGAGTAAAGCTGTGATTATTTGTATTACTTTCTGACCATCTAGTTTGCCATTTACCATGTCCATATAAACTAAAGCTCCAGCCAATATCAGATTTGACTAATTGTTTCAAGCTATGGCACTTGGAAATGAGTGTTGTGACATGTGGCAAATGTCCAACTGTCTTGGTTAATAAGATTGGCTATATTTCAACTAGAAACAGGTAAACCAGTATACCTGTATGTACGAAGCCAGTGAATGTTATTCAAGCCAAAGAAACTGCATCTATTTATATAAATACACATGGACAGAGAATATTTTCTTGGAGCACTAAATGTGACAATTGCCCTACTGTCAGTGATAAATATACCACACCAGCTACATAGTGCCCGACGAGGAGTTGGGTAGGTAGTGAAGAAAAACATTGACTGAAGCCTGGCAGAGGACTGAATTGTTGTCAACAGCAACAAACATACTGGGAAAGTCAAAGACAGTGAAAAAACAAACAAAAACAAAACACACAGGCATATAAATACTAACTTTCTAGGATCTTTATTGACTCCAAGTAATCCAGAGTAGAACGAGATGAATCAACGCTATACTCCGCCATCTTTATTTTAATATTAGATGCAACCATTATTCTGTAGGGGACAACGGGTCATAACTTGAGGGGAGTTAACACCCATGATTTTTAAAATGCCTTGATCAATAAGAGTCTAAGTTACAGGGAACATTATTTTCATTTTTCAGTGGACCAATAAATGCATTTGACAGGAAAATGGAAAAACTCTACCACAACAGCATTAGAACAGCTTGCTGCATTATAAGTATCACTTCCCTGTCAAATTAGTGGTTCATGCTTATTTGAATCTGAACATAACAGGCCAATTCTATCACACCTTGCTAGGCCTGAACTTCCATCCAATCAGAGCATTCCAAATGAACATGATTCTTAACAATACTAGAGGGCGCTCTGACCAAGAAATTGCCATTATCTCAATAAAAAGAACTGAATGTCCACAGTTATGTCTGTAGGTGTACCTTACCTGCATGCAAAATGAAAGTCCAAGATTGATCGGTTATGTACGTACTTATCCAGAGTGAATTCAGACCCATTTTAACACGTAGCCAGGATAGTGAAATTAAACGGTACCCACCGAAAAATACACAGGGTCAGAACCCTGACCAACACATTGAAATAAAGTCCAAGATTGGTCGGTTATGTACGTACTTATCCAGAGTGAATTCAGACCCATTTTAACACGTAGCCAGGGTAATGAACCAATGCATTGCCTGATATTAATTGTTAACTAACGTCTTAGTACATAAGTATAAGCATTCAGTAATTTTAATGAAAAAAAGTACATTTATCTTAGTAATAGTGACACCTGTTGTTTAGTGTGATGAACCCCCATGGTTGGGTACAGGAGCCTAGAAGTTTATAATTAAAATTGTTTTCCATAAGAAACATGAAACCATCATACATGGTCTTATAAACAGCCTTTTACTTCATAGTGGAGTGGGCGGAGTAAAGCTGTGATTATTTGTATTACTTTCTGACCATCTAGTTTGCCATTTACCATGTCCATATAAACTAAAGCTCCAGCCAATATCAGATTTGACTAATTGTTTCAAGCTATGGCACTTGGAAATGAGTGTTGTGACATGTGGCAAATGTCCAACTGTCTTGGTTAATAAGATTGGCTATATTTCAACTAGAAACAGGTAAACCAGTATACCTGTATGTACGAAGCCAGTGAATGTTATTCAAGCCAAAGAAACTGCATCTATTTATATAAATACACATGGACAGAGAATATTTTCTTGGAGCACTAAATGTGACAATTGCCCTACTGTCAGTGATAAATATACCACACCAGCTACATAGTGCCCGACGAGGAGTTGGGTAGGTAGTGAAGAAAAACATTGACTGAAGCCTGGCAGAGGACTGAATTGTTGTCAACAGCAACAAACATACTGGGAAAGTCAAAGACAGTGAAAAAACAAACAAAAACAAAACACACAGGCATATAAATACTAACTTTCTAGGATCTTTATTGACTCCAAGTAATCCAGAGTAGAACGAGATGAATCAACGCTATACTCCGCCATCTTTATTTTAATATTAGATGCAACCATTATTCTGTAGGGGACAACGGGTCATAACTTGAGGGGAGTTAACACCCATGATTTTTAAAATGCCTTGATCAATAAGAGTCTAAGTTACAGGGAACATTATTTTCATTTTTCAGTGGACCAATAAATGCATTTGACAGGAAAATGGAAAAACTCTACCACAACAGCATTAGAACAGCTTGCTGCATTATAAGTATCACTTCCCTGTCAAATTAGTGGTTCATGCTTATTTGAATCTGAACATAACAGGCCAATTCTATCACACCTTGCTAGGCCTGAACTTCCATCCAATCAGAGCATTCCAAATGAACATGATTCTTAACAATACTAGAGGGCGCTCTGACCAAGAAATTGCCATTATCTCAATAAAAAGAACTGAATGTCCACAGTTATGTCTGTAGGTGTACCTTACCTGCATGCAAAATGAAAGTCCAAGATTGATCGGTTATGTACGTACTTATCCAGAGTGAATTCAGACCCATTTTAACACGTAGCCAGGATAGTGAAATTAAACGGTACCCACCGAAAAATACACAGGGTCAGAACCCTGACCAACACATTGAAATAAAGTCCAAGATTGGTCGGTTATGTACGTACTTATCCAGAGTGAATTCAGACCCATTTTAACACGTAGCCAGGGTAATGAACCAATGCATTGCCTGATATTAAATGTTAACTAACGTCTTAGTACATAAGTATAAGCATTCAGTAATTTTAATGAAAAAAGTACATTTATCTTAGTAATAGTGACACCTGTTGTTTAGTGTGATGAACCCCCATGGTTGGGTACAGGAGCATAGAAGTTTATAATTAAAATTGTTTTCCATAAGAAACATGAAACCATCATACATGGTCTTATAAACAGCCTTTTACTTCATAGTGGAGTGGGCGGAGTAAAGCTGTGATTATTTGTATTACTTTCTGACCATCTAGTTTGCCATTTACCATGTCCATATAAACTAAAGCTCCAGCCAATATCAGATTTGACTACTTGTTTCAAGCTATGGCACTTGGAAATGAGTGTTGTGACATGTGGCAAATGTCCAACTGTCTTGGTTAATAAGATTGGCTATATTTCAACTAGAAACAGGTAAACCAGTATACCTGTATGTACGAAGCCAGTGAATGTTATTCAAGCCAAAGAAACTGCATCTATTTATATAAATACACATGGACAGAGAATATTTTCTTGGAGCACTAAATGTGACAATTGCCCTACTGTCAGTGATAAATATACCACACCAGCTACATAGTGCCCGACGAGGAGTTGGGTAGGTAGTGAAGAAAAACATTGACTGAAGCCTGGCAGAGGACTGAATTGTTGTCAACAGCAACAAACATACTGGGAAAGTCAAAGACAGTGAAAAAACAAACAAAAACAAAACACACAGGCATATCAATACTAACTTTCTAGGATCTTTATTGACTCCAAGTAATCCAGAGTAGAACGAGATGAATCAACGCTATACTCCGCCATCTTTATTTTAATATTAGATGCAACCATTATTCTGTAGGGGACAACGGGTCATAACTTGAGGGGAGTTAACACCCATGATTTTTAAAATGCCTTGATCAATAAGAGTCTAAGTTACAGGGAACATTATTTTCATTTTTCAGTGGACCAATAAATGCATTTGACAGGAAAATGGAAAAACTCTACCACAACAGCATTAGAACAGCTTGCTGCATTATAAGTATCACTTCCCTGTCAAATTAGTGGTTCATGCTTATTTGAATCTGAACATAACAGGCCAATTCTATCACACCTTGCTAGGCCTGAACTTCCATCCAATCAGAGCATTCCAAATGAACATGATTCTTAACAATACTAGAGGGCGCTCTGACCAAGAAATTGCCATTATCTCAATAAAAAGAACTGAATGTCCACAGTTATGTCTGTAGGTGTACCTTACCTGCATGCAAAATGAAAGTCCAAGATTGATCGGTTATGTACGTACTTATCCAGAGTGAATTCAGACCCATTTTAACACGTAGCCAGGATAGTGAAATTAAACGGTACCCACCGAAAAATACACAGGGTCAGAACCCTGACCAACACATTGAAATAAAGTCCAAGATTGGTCGGTTATGTACGTACTTATCCAGAGTGAATTCAGACCCATTTTAACACGTAGCCAGGGTAATGAACCAATGCATTGCCTGATATTAAATGTTAACTAACGTCTTAGTACATAAGTATAAGCATTCAGTAATTTTAATGAAAAAAAGTACATTTATCTTAGTAATAGTGACACCTGTTGTTTAGTGTGATAAACCCCCATGGTTGGGTACAGGAGCATAGAAGTTTATAATTAAAATTGTTTTCCATAAGAAACATGAAACCATCATACATGGTCTTATAAACAGCCTTTTACTTCATAGTGGAGTGGGCGGAGTAAAGCTGTGATTATTTGTATTACTTTCTGACCATCTAGTTTGCCATTTACCATGTCCATATAAACTAAAGCTCCAGCCAATATCAGATTTGACTAATTGTTTCAAGCTATGGCACTTGGAAATGAGTGTTGTGACATGTGGCAAATGTCCAACTGTCTTGGTTAATAAGATTGGCTATATTTCAACTAGAAACAGGTAAACCAGTATACCTGTATGTACGAAGCCAGTGAATGTTATTCAAGCCAAAGAAACTGCATCTATTTATATAAATACACATGGACAGAGAATATTTTCTTGGAGCACTAAATGTGACAATTGCCCTACTGTCAGTGATAAATATACCACACCAGCTACATAGTGCCCGACGAGGAGTTGGGTAGGTAGTGAAGAAAAACATTGACTGAAGCCTGGCAGAGGACTGAATTGTTGTCAACAGCAACAAACATACTGGGAAAGTCAAAGACAGTGAAAAAACAAACAAAAACAAAACACACAGGCATATCAATACTAACTTTCTAGGATCTTTATTGACTCCAAGTAATCCAGAGTAGAACGAGATGAATCAACGCTATACTCCGCCATCTTTATTTTAATATTAGATGCAACCATTATTCTGTAGGGGACAACGGGTCATAACTTGAGGGGAGTTAACACCCATGATTTTTAAAATGCCTTGATCAATAAGAGTCTAAGTTACAGGGAACATTATTTTCATTTTTCAGTGGACCAATAAATGCATTTGACAGGAAAATGGAAAAACTCTACCACAACAGCATTAGAACAGCTTGCTGCATTATAAGTATCACTTCCCTGTCAAATTAGTGGTTCATGCTTATTTGAATCTGAACATAACAGGCCAATTCTATCACACCTTGCTAGGCCTGAACTTCCATCCAATCAGAGCATTCCAAATGAACATGATTCTTAACAATACTAGAGGGCGCTCTGACCAAGAAATTGCCATTATCTCAATAAAAAGAACTGAATGTCCACAGTTATGTCTGTAGGTGTACCTTACCTGCATGCAAAATGAAAGTCCAAGATTGATCGGTTATGTACGTACTTATCCAGAGTGAATTCAGACCCATTTTAACACGTAGCCAGGATAGTGAAATTAAATGGTACCCACCGAAAAATACACAGGGTCAGAACCCTGACCAACACATTGAAATAAAGTCCAAGATTGGTCGGTTATGTACGTACTTATCCAGAGTGAATTCAGACCCATTTTAACACGTAGCCAGGGTAATGAACCAATGCATTGCCTGATATTAAATGTTAACTAACGTCTTAGTACATAAGTATAAGCATTCAGTAATTTTAATGAAAAAAGTACATTTATCTTAGTAATAGTGACACCTGTTGTTTAGTGTGATGAACCCCCATGGTTGGGTACAGGAGCATAGAAGTTTATAATTAAAATTGTTTTCCATAAGAAACATGAAACCATCATACATGGTCTTATAAACAGCCTTTTACTTCATAGTGGAGTGGGCGGAGTAAAGCTGTGATTATTTGTATTACTTTCTGACCATCTAGTTTGCCATTTACCATGTCCATATAAACTAAAGCTCCAGCCAATATCAGATTTGACTACTTGTTTCAAGCTATGGCACTTGGAAATGAGTGTTGTGACATGTGGCAAATGTCCAACTGTCTTGGTTAATAAGATTGGCTATATTTCAACTAGAAACAGGTAAACCAGTATACCTGTATGTACGAAGCCAGTGAATGTTATTCAAGCCAAAGAAACTGCATCTATTTATATAAATACACATGGACAGAGAATATTTTCTTGGAGCACTAAATGTGACAATTGCCCTACTGTCTGTGATAAATATACCACACCAGCTACATAGTGCCCGACGAGGAGTTGGGTAGGTAGTGAAGAAAAACATTGACTGAAGCCTGGCAGAGGACTGAATTGTTGTCAACAGCAACAAACATACTGGGAAAGTCAAAGACAGTGAAAAAACAAACAAAAACAAAACACACAGTCATATAAATACTAACTTTCTAGGATCTTTATTGACTCCAAGTAATCCAGAGTAGAACGAGATGAATCAACGCTATACTCCGCCATCTTTATTTTAATATTAGATGCAACCATTATTCTGTAGGGGACAACGGGTCATAACTTGAGGGGAGTTAACACCCATGATTTTTAAAATGCCTTGATCAATAAGAGTCTAAGTTACAGGGAACATTATTTTCATTTTTCAGTGGACCAATAAATACATTTGACAGGAAAATGGAAAAACTCTACCACAACAGCAATTAGAACAGCTTGCTGCATTATAAGTATCACTTCCCTGTCAAATTAGTGGTTCATGCTTATTTGAATCTGAACATAACAGGCCAATTCTATCACACCTTGCTAGGCCTGAACTTCCATCCAATCAGAGCATTCCAAATGAACATGATTCTTAACAATACTAGAGGGCGCTCTGACCAAGAAATTGCCATTATCTCAATAAAAAGAACTGAATGTCCACAGTTATGTCTGTAGGTGTACCTTACCTGCATGCAAAATGAAAGTCCAAGATTGATCGGTTATGTACGTACTTATCCAGAGTGAATTCAGACCCATTTTAACACGTAGCCAGGATAGTGAAATTAAACGGTACCCACCGAAAAATACACAGGGTCAGAACCCTGACCAACACATTGAAATAAAGTCCAAGATTGGTCGGTTGTGTACGTACTTATCCAGAGTGAATTCAGACCCATTTTAACACGTAGCCAGGGTAATGAACCAATGCATTGCCTGATATTAAATGTTAACTAACGTCTTAGTACATAAGTATAAGCATTCAGTAATTTTAATGAAAAAAAGTACATTTATCTTAGTAATAGTGACACCAGTTGTTTAGTGTGATGAACCCCCATGGTTGGGTACAGGAGCATAGAAGTTTATAATTAAAATTGTTTTCCATAAGAAACATGAAACCATCATACATGGTCTTATAAACAGCCTTTTACTTCATAGTGGAGTGGGCGGAGTAAAGCTGTGATTATTTGTATTACTTTCTGACCATCTAGTTTGCCATTTACCATGTCCATATAAACTAAAGCTCCAGCCAATATCAGATTTGACTACTTGTTTCAAGCTATGGCACTTGGAAATGAGTGTTGTGACATGTGGCAAATGTCCAACTGTCTTGGTTAATAAGATTGGCTATATTTCAACTAGAAACAGGTAAACCAGTATACCTGTATGTACGAAGCCAGTGAATGTTATTCAAGCCAAAGAAACTGCATCTATTTATATAAATACACATGGACAGAGAATATTTTCTTGGAGCACTAAATGTGACAATTGCCCTACTGTCTGTGATAAATATACCACACCAGCTACATAGTGCCCGACGAGGAGTTGGGTAGGTAGTGAAGAAAAACATTGACTGAAGCCTGGCAGAGGACTGAATTGTTGTCAACAGCAACAAACATACTGGGAAAGTCAAAGACAGTGAAAAAACAAACAAAAAAACACACAGGCATATAAATACTAACTTTCTAGGATCTTTATTGACTCCAAGTAATCCAGAGTAGAACGAGATGAATCAACGCTATACTCCGCCATCTTTATTTTAATATTAGATTACACCATTATTCTGTAGGGGACACCGGGTCATAACTTGATGGGAGTTAACACCCATGATTTTTAAAATGCCTTGATCAATAAGAGTCTAAGTTACAGGGAACATTATTTTCATTTTTCAGTGGACCAATAAATGCATTTGACAGGAAAATGGAAAAACTCTACCACAACAGCAATTAGAACAGCTTGCTGCATTATAAGTATCACTTCCCTGTCAAATTAGTGGTTCATGCTTATTTGAATCTGAACATAACAGGCCAATTCTATCACACCTTGCTAGGCTTGAACTTCCATCCAATCAGAGCATTCCAAATGAACATGATTCTTAACAATACTAGAGGGCGCTCTGACCAAGAAATTGCCATTATCTCAATAAAAAGAACTGAATGTCCACAGTTATGTCTGTAGGTGTACCTTACCTGCATGCAAAATGAAAGTCCAAGATTGATCGGTTATGTACGTACTTATCCAGAGTGAATTCAGACCCATTTTAACACGTAGCCAGGATAGTGAAATTAAACGGTACCCACCGAAAAATACACAGGGTCAGAACCCTGACCAACACATTGAAATAAAGTCCAAGATTGGTCGGTTATGTACGTACTTATCCAGAGTGAATTCAGACCCATCTTAACACGTAGCCAGGGTAATGAACCAATGCATTGCCTGATATTAAATGTTAACTAACGTCTTAGTACATAAGTATAAGCATTCAGTAATTTTAATGAAAAAAAGTACATTTATCTTAGTAATAGTGACACCTGTTGTTTAGTGTGATGAACCCCCATGGTTGGGTACAGGAGCATAGAAGTTTATAATTAAAATTGTTTTCCATAAGAAACATGAAACCATCATACATGGTCTTATAAACAGCCTTTTACTTCATAGTGGAGTGGGCGGAGTAAAGCTGTGATTATTTGTATTACTTTCTGACCATCTAGTTTGCCATTTACCATGTCCATATAAACTAAAGCTCCAGCCAATATCAGATTTGACTACTTGTTTCAAGCTATGGCACTTGGAAATGAGTGTTGTGACATGTGTCAAATGTCCAACTGTCTTGGTTAATAAGATTGGCTATATTTCAACTAGAAACAGGTAAACCAGTATACCTGTATGTACGAAGCCAGTGAATGTTATTCAAGCCAAAGAAACTGCATCTATTTATATAAATACACATGGACAGAGAATATTTTCTTGGAGCACTAAATGTGACAATTGCCCTACTGTCTGTGATAAATATACCAAACCAGCTACATAGTGCCCGACGAGGAGTTGGGTAGGTAGTGAAGAAAAACATTGACTGAAGCCTGGCAGAGGACTGAATTGTTGTCAACAGCAACAAACATACTGGGAAAGTCAAAGACAGTGAAAAAACAAACAAAAACAAAACACACAGGCATATAAATACTAACTTTCTAGGATCTTTATTGACTCCAAGTAATCCAGAGTAGAACGAGATGAATCAACGCTATACTCCGCCATCTTTATTTTAATATTAGATGCAACCATTATTCTGTAGGGGACAACGGGTCATAACTTGAGGGGAGTTAACACCCATGATTTTTAAAATGCCTTGATCAATAAGAGTCTAAGTTACAGGGAACATTATTTTCATTTTTCAGTGGACCAATAAATGCATTTGACAGGAAAATGGAAAAACTCTACCACAACAGCAATTAGAACAGCTTGCTGCATTATAAGTATCACTTCCCTGTCAAATTAGTGGTTCATGCTTATTTGAATCTGAACATAACAGGCCAATTCTATCACACCTTGCTAGGCTTGAACTTCCATCCAATCAGAGCATTCCAAATGAACATGATTCTTAACAATACTAGAGGGCGCTCTGACCAAGAAATTGCCATTATCTCAATAAAAAGAACTGAATGTCCACAGTTATGTCTGTAGGTGTACCTTACCTGCATGCAAAATGAAAGTCCAAGATTGATCGGTTATGTACGTACTTATCCAGAGTGAATTCAGACCCATTTTAACACGTAGCCAGGATAGTGAAATTAAACGGTACCCACCGAAAAATACACAGGGTCAGAACCCTGACCAACACATTGAAATAAAGTCCAAGATTGGTCGGTTATGTACGTACTTATCCAGAGTGAATTCAGACCCATTTTAACACGTAGCCAGGGTAATGAACCAATGCATTGCCTGATATTAAATGTTAACTAACGTCTTAGTACATAAGTATAAGCATTCAGTAATTTTAATGAAAAAAAGTACATTTATCTTAGTAATAGTGACACCTGTTGTTTAGTGTGATGAACCCCCATGGTTGGGTACAGGAGCATAGAAGTTTATAATTAAAATTGTTTTCCATAAGAAACATGAAACCATCATACATGGTCTTATAAACAGCCTTTTACTTCATAGTGGAGTGGGCGGAGTAAAGCTGTGATTATTTGTATTACTTTCTGACCATCTAGTTTGCCATTTACCATGTCCATATAAACTAAAGCTCCAGCCAATATCAGATTTGACTACTTGTTTCAAGCTATGGCACTTGGAAATGAGTGTTGTAACATGTGGCAAATGTCCAACTGTCTTGGTTAATAAGATTGGCTATATTTCAACTAGAAACAGGTAAACCAGTATACCTGTATGTACGAAGCCAGTGAATGTTATTCAAGCCAAAGAAACTGCATCTATTTATATAAATACACATGCACAGAGAATATTTTCTTGGAGCACTAAATGTGACAATTGCCCTACTGTCTGTGATAAATATACCAAACCAGCTACATAGTGCCCGACGAGGAGTTGGGTAGGTAGTGAAGAAAAACATTGACTGAAGCCTGGCAGAGGACTGAATTGTTGTCAACAGCAACAAACATACTGGGAAAGTCAAAGACAGTGAAAAAACAAACAAAAACAAAACACACAGGCATATAAATACTAACTTTCTAGGATCTTTATTGACTCCAAGTAATCCAGAGTAGAACGAGATGAATCAACGCTATACTCCGCCATCTTTATTTTAATATTAGATGCAACCATTATTCTGTAGGGGACAACGGGTCATAACTTGAGGGGAGTTAACACCCATGATTTTTAAAATGCCTTGATCAATAAGAGTCTAAGTTACAGGGAACATTATTTTCATTTTTCAGTGGACCAATAAATGCATTTGACAGGAAAATGGAAAAACTCTACCACAACAGCAATTAGAACAGCTTGCTGCATTATAAGTATCACTTCCCTGTCAAATTAGTGGTTCATGCTTATTTGAATCTGAACATAACAGGCCAATTCTATCACACCTTGCTAGGCTTGAACTTCCATCCAATCAGAGCATTCCAAATGAACATGATTCTTAACAATACTAGAGGGCGCTCTGACCAAGAAATTGCCATTATCTCAATAAAAAGAACTGAATGTCCACAGTTATGTCTGTAGGTGTACCTTACCTGCATGCAAAATGAAAGTCCAAGATTGATCGGTTATGTACGTACTTATCCAGAGTGAATTCAGACCCATTTTAACACGTAGCCAGGATAGTGAAATTAAACGGTACCCACCGAAAAATACACAGGGTCAGAACCCTGACCAACACATTGAAATAAAGTCCAAGATTGGTCGGTTATGTACGTACTTATCCAGAGTGAATTCAGACCCATTTTAACACGTAGCCAGGGTAATGAACCAATGCATTGCCTGATATTAAATGTTAACTAACGTCTTAGTACATAAGTATAAGCATTCAGTAATTTTAATGAAAAAAAGTACATTTATCTTAGTAATAGTGACACCTGTTGTTTAGTGTGATGAACCCCCATGGTTGGGTACAGGAGCATAGAAGTTTATAATTAAAATTGTTTTCCATAAGAAACATGAAACCATCATACATGGTCTTATAAACAGCCTTTTACTTCATAGTGGAGTGGGCGGAGTAAAGCTGTGATTATTTGTATTACTTTCTGACCATCTAGTTTGCCATTTACCATGTCCATATAAACTAAAGCTCCAGCCAATATCAGATTTGACTACTTGTTTCAAGCTATGGCACTTGGAAATGAGTGTTGTGACATGTGGCAAATGTCCAACTGTCTTGGTTAATAAGATTGGCTATATTTCAACTAGAAACAGGTAAACCAGTATACCTGTATGTACGAAGCCAGTGAATGTTATTCAAGCCAAAGAAACTGCATCTATTTATATAAATACACATGGACAGAGAATATTTTCTTGGAGCACTAAATGTGACAATTGCCCTACTGTTTGTGATAAATATACCAAACCAGCTACATAGTGCCCGACGAGGAGTTGGGTAGGTAGTGAAGAAAAACATTGACTGAAGCCTGGCAGAGGACTGAATTGTTGTCAACAGCAACAAACATACTGGGAAAGTCAAAGACAGTGAAAAAACAAACAAAAACAAAACACACAGGCATATAAATACTAACTTTCTAGGATCTTTATTGACTCCAAGTAATCCAGAGTAGAACGAGATGAATCAACGCTATACTCCGCCATCTTTATTTTAATATTAGATGCAACCATTATTCTGTAGGGGACAACGGGTCATAACTTGAGGGGAGTTAACACCCATGATTTTTAAAATGCCTTGATCAATAAGAGTCTAAGTTACAGGGAACATTATTTTCATTTTTCAGTGGACCAATAAATGCATTTGACAGGAAAATGGAAAAACTCTACCACAACAGCAATTAGAACAGCTTGCTGCATTATAAGTATCACTTCCCTGTCAAATTAGTGGTTCATGCTTATTTGAATCTGAACATAACAGGCCAATTCTATCACACCTTGCTAGGCTTGAACTTCCATCCAATCAGAGCATTCCAAATGAACATGATTCTTAACAATACTAGAGGGCGCTCTGACCAAGAAATTGCCATTATCTCAATAAAAAGAACTGAATGTCCACAGTTATGTCTGTAGGTGTACCTTACCTGCATGCAAAATGAAAGTCCAAGATTGATCGGTTATGTACGTACTTATCCAGAGTGAATTCAGACCCATTTTAACACGTAGCCAGGATAGTGAAATTAAACGGTACCCACCGAAAAATACACAGGGTCAGAACCCTGACCAACACATTGAAATAAAGTCCAAGATTGGTCGGTTATGTACGTACTTATCCAGAGTGAATTCAGACCCATTTTAACACGTAGCCAGGGTAATGAACCAATGCATTGCCTGATATTAAATGTTAACTAACGTCTTAGTACATAAGTATAAGCATTCAGTAATTTTAATGAAAAAAAGTACATTTATCTTAGTAATAGTGACACCTGTTGTTTAGTGTGATGAACCCCCATGGTTGGGTACAGGAGCATAGAAGTTTATAATTAAAATTGTTTTCCATAAGAAACATGAAACCATCATACATGGTCTTATAAACAGCCTTTTACTTCATAGTGGAGTGGGCGGAGTAAAGCTGTGATTATTTGTATTACTTTCTGACCATCTAGTTTGCCATTTACCATGTCCATATAAACTAAAGCTCCAGCCAATATCAGATTTGACTACTTGTTTCAAGCTATGGCACTTGGAAATGAGTGTTGTGACATGTGGCAAATGTCCAACTGTCTTGGTTAATAAGATTGGCTATATTTCAACTAGAAACAGGTAAACCAGTATACCTGTATGTACGAAGCCAGTGAATGTTATTCAAGCCAAAGAAACTGCATCTATTTATATAAATACACATGGACAGAGAATATTTTCTTGGAGCACTAAATGTGACAATTGCCCTACTGTCTGTGATAAATATACCAAACCAGCTACATAGTGCCCGACGAGGAGTTGGGTAGGTAGTGAAGAAAAACATTGACTGAAGCCTGGCAGAGGACTGAATTGTTGTCAACAGCAACAAACATACTGGGAAAGTCAAAGACAGTGAAAAAACAAACAAAAACAAAACACACAGGCATATAAATACTAACTTTCTAGGATCTTTATTGACTCCAAGTAATCCAGAGTAGAACGAGATGAATCAACGCTATACTCCGCCATCTTTATTTTAATATTAGATGCAACCATTATTCTGTAGGGGACAACGGGTCATAACTTGAGGGGAGTTAACACCCATGATTTTTAAAATGCCTTGATCAATAAGAGTCTAAGTTACAGGGAACATTATTTTCATTTTTCAGTGGACCAATAAATGCATTTGACAGGAAAATGGAAAAACTCTACCACAACAGCAATTAGAACAGCTTGCTGCATTATAAGTATCACTTCCCTGTCAAATTAGTGGTTCATGCTTATTTGAATCTGAACATAACAGGCCAATTCTATCACACCTTGCTAGGCTTGAACTTCCATCCAATCAGAGCATTCCAAATGAACATGATTCTTAACAATACTAGAGGGCGCTCTGACCAAGAAATTGCCATTATCTCAATAAAAAGAACTGAATGTCCACAGTTATGTCTGTAGGTGTACCTTACCTGCATGCAAAATGAAAGTCCAAGATTGATCGGTTATGTACGTACTTATCCAGAGTGAATTCAGACCCATTTTAACACGTAGCCAGGATAGTGAAATTAAACGGTACCCACCGAAAAATACACAGGGTCAGAACCCTGACCAACACATTGAAATAAAGTCCAAGATTGGTCGGTTATGTACGTACTTATCCAGAGTGAATTCAGACCCATTTTAACACGTAGCCAGGGTAATGAAGCAATGCATTGCCTGATATTAAATCTTAACTAACGTCTTAGTACATAAGTATAAGCATTCAGTAATTTTAATGAAAAAAAGTACATTTATCTTAGTAATAGTGACACCTGTTGTTTAGTGTGATGAACCCCCATGGTTGGGTACAGGAGCATAGAAGTTTATAATTAAAATTGTTTTCCATAAGAAACATGAAACCATCATACATGGTCTTATAAACAGCCTTTTACTTCATAGTGGAGTGGGCGGAGTAAAGCTGTGATTATTTGTATTACTTTCTGACCATCTAGTTTGCCATTTACCATGTCCATATAAACTAAAGCTCCAGCCAATATCAGATTTGACTACTTGTTTCAAGCTATGGCACTTGGAAATGAGTGTTGTGACATGTGGCAAATGTCCAACTGTCTTGGTTAATAAGATTGGCTATATTTCAACTAGAAACAGGTAAACCAGTGTACCTGTATGTACGAAGCCAGTGAATGTTATTCAAGCCAAAGAAACTGCATCTATTTATATAAATACACATGGACAGAGAATATTTTCTTGGAGCACTAAATGTGACAATTGCCCTACTGTCTGTGATAAATATACCAAACCAGCTACATAGTGCCCGACGAGGAGTTGGGTAGGTAGTGAAGAAAAACATTGACTGAAGCCTGGCAGAGGACTGAATTGTTGTCAACAGCAACAAACATACTGGGAAAGTCAAAGACAGTGAAAAAACAAACAAAAACAAAACACACAGGCATATAAATACTAACTTTCTAGGATCTTTATTGACTCCAAGTAATCCAGAGTAGAACGAGATGAATCAACGCTATACTCCGCCATCTTTATTTTAATATTAGATGCAACCATTATTCTGTAGGGGACAACGGGTCATAACTTGAGGGGAGTTAACACCCATGATTTTTAAAATGCCTTGATCAATAAGAGTCTAAGTTACAGGGAACATTATTTTCATTTTTCAGTGGACCAATAAATGCATTTGACAGGAAAATGGAAAAACTCTACCACAACAGCAATTAGAACAGCTTGCTGCATTATAAGTATCACTTCCCTGTCAAATTAGTGGTTCATGCTTATTTGAATCTGAACATAACAGGCCAATTCTATCACACCTTGCTAGGCTTGAACTTCCATCCAATCAGAGCATTCCAAATGAACATGATTCTTAACAATACTAGATGGCGCTCTGACCAAGAAATTGCCATTATCTCAATAAAAAGAACTGAATGTCCACAGTTATGTCTGTAGGTGTACCTTACCTGCATGCAAAATGAAAGTCCAAGATTGATCGGTTATGTACGTACTTATCCAGAGTGAATTCAGACCCATTTTAACACGTAGCCAGGATAGTGAAATTAAACGGTACCCACCGAAAAATACACAGGGTCAGAACCCTGACCAACACATTGAAATAAAGTCCAAGATTGGTCGGTTATGTACGTACTTATCCAGAGTGAATTCAGACCCATTTTAACACGTAGCCAGGGTAATGAAGCAATGCATTGCCTGATATTAAATCTTAACTAACGTCTTAGTACATACGTATAAGCATTCAGTAATTTTAATGAAAAAAAGTACATTTATCTTAGTAATAGTGACACCTGTTGTTTAGTGTGATGAACCCCCATGGTTGGGTAGAGGAGCATAGAAGTTTATAATTAAAATTGTTTTCCATAAGAAACATGAAACCATCATACATGGTCTTATAAACAGCCTTTTACTTCATAGTGGGGTGGGCGGAGTAAAGCTGTGATTATTTGTATTACTTTCTGACCATCTAGTTTGCCATTTACCATGTCCATATAAACTAAAGCTCCAGCCAATATCAGATTTGACTACTTGTTTCAAGCTATGGCACTTGGAAATGAGTGTTGTGACATGTGGCAAATGTCCAACTGTCTTGGTTAATAAGATTGGCTATATTTCAACTAGAAACAGGTAAACCAGTATACCTGTATGTACGAAGCCAGTGAATGTTATTCAAGCCAAAGAAACTGCATCTATTTATATAAATACACATGGACAGAGAATATTTTCTTGGAGCACTAAATGTGACAATTGCCCTACTGTCTGGGATAAATATACCAAACCAGCTACATAGTGCCCGACGAGGAGTTGGGTAGGTAGTGAAGAAAAACATTGACTGAAGCCTGGCAGAGGACTGAATTGTTGTCAACAGCAAAAAACATACTGGGAAAGTCAAAGACAGTGAAAAAACAAACAAAAACAAAACACACAGGCATATAAATACTAACTTTCTAGGATCTTTATTGACTCCAAGTAATCCAGAGTAGAACGAGATGAATCAACGCTATACTCCGCCATCTTTATTTTAATATTAGATGCAACCATTATTCTGTAGGGGACAACGGGTCATAACTTGAGGGGAGTTAACACCCATGATTTTTAAAATGCCTTGATCAATAAGAGTCTAAGTTACAGGGAACATTATTTTCATTTTTCAGTGGACCAATAAATGCATTTGACAGGAAAATGGAAAAACTCTACCACAACAGCAATTAGAACAGCTTGCTGCATTATAAGTATCACTTCCCTGTCAAATTAGTGGTTCATGCTTATTTGAATCTGAACATAACAGGCCAATTCTATCACACCTTGCTAGGCTTGAACTTCCATCCAATCAGAGCATTCCAAATGAACATGATTCTTAACAATACTAGAGGGCGCTCTGACCAAGAAATTGCCATTATCTCAATAAAAAGAACTGAATGTCCACAGTTATGTCTGTAGGTGTACCTTACCTGCATGCAAAATGAAAGTCCAAGATTGATCGGTTATGTACGTACTTATCCAGAGTGAATTCAGACCCATTTTAACACGTAGCCAGGATAGTGAAATTAAACGGTACCCACCGAAAAATACACAGGGTCAGAACCCTGACCAACACATTGAAATAAAGTCCAAGATTGGTCGGTTATGTACGTACTTATCCAGAGTGAATTCAGACCCATTTTAACACGTAGCCAGGGTAATGAACCAATGCATTGCCTGATATTAAATCTTAACTAACGTCTTAGTACATAAGTATAAGCATTCAGTAATTTTAATGAAAAAAAGTACATTTATCTTAGTAATAGTGACACCTGTTGTTTAGTGTGATGAACCCCCATGGTTGGGTACAGGAGCATAGAAGTTTATAATTAAAATTGTTTTCCATAAGAAACATGAAACCATCATACATGGTCTTATAAACAGCCTTTTACTTCATAGTGGAGTGGGCGGAGTAAAGCTGTGATTATTTGTATTACTTTCTGACCATCTAGTTTGCCATTTACCATGTCCATATAAACTAAAGCTCCAGCCAATATCAGATTTGACTACTTGTTTCAAGCTATGGCACTTGGAAATGAGTGTTGTGACATGTGGCAAATGTCCAACTGTCTTGGTTAATAAGATTGGCTATATTTCAACTAGAAACAGGTAAACCAGTATACCTGTATGTACGAAGCCAGTGAATGTTATTCAAGCCAAAGAAACTGCATCTATTTATATAAATACACATGGACAGAGAATATTTTCTTGGAGCACTAAATGTGACAATTGCCCTACTGTCTGTGATAAATATACCAAACCAGCTACATAGTGCCCGACGAGGAGTTGGGTAGGTAGTGAAGAAAAACATTGACTGAAGCCTGGCAGAGGACTGAATTGTTGTCAACAGCAACAAACATACTGGGAAAGTCAAAGACAGTGAAAAAACAAACAAAAACAAAACACACAGGCATATAAATACTAACTTTCTAGGATCTTTATTGACTCCAAGTAATCCAGAGTAGAACGAGATGAATCAACGCTATACTCCGCCATCTTTATTTTAATATTAGATGCAACCATTATTCTGTAGGGGACAACGGGTCATAACTTGAGGGGAGTTAACATCCATGATTTTTAAAATGCCTTGATCAATAAGAGTCTAAGTTACAGGGAACACACAGGCATATAAATACTAACTTTCTAGGATCTTTATTGACTCCAAGTAATCCAGAGTAGAACGAGATGAATCAACGCTATACTCCGCCATCTTTATTTTAATATTAGATGCAACCATTATTCTGTAGGGGACAACGGGTCATAACTTGAGGGGAGTTAACACCCATGATTTTTAAAATGCCTTGATCAATAAGAGTCTAGGTTACAGGGAACATTATTTTCATTTTTCAGTGGACCAATAAATGTATTTGACAGGAAAATGGAAAAACTCTACCACAACAGCAATTAGAACAGCTTGCTGCATTATAAGTATCACTTCCCTGTCAAATTAGTGGTTCATGCTTATTTGAATCTGAACATAACAGGCCAATTCTATCACACCTTGCTAGGCCTGAACTTCCATCCAATCAGAGCATTCCAAATGAACATGATTCTTAACAATACTAGAGGGCGCTCTGACCAAGAAATTGCCATTATCTCAATAAAAAGAACTGAATGTCCACAGTTATGTATGTAGGTGTACCTTACCTGCATGCAAAATGAAAGTCCAAGATTGATCGGTTATGTACGTACTTATCCAGAGTGAATTCAGACCCATTTTAACACGTAGCCAGGATAGTGAAATTAAACGGTACCCACCGAAAAATACACAGGGTCAGAACCCTGACCAACACATTGAAATAAAGTCCAAGATTGGTCGGTTATGTACGTACTTATCCAGAGTGAATTCAGACCCATTTTAACACGTAGCCAGGGTAATGAACCAATGCATTGCCTGATATTAAATGTTAACTAACGTCTTAGTACATAAGTATAAGCATTCAGTAATTTTAATGAAAAAAAGTACATTTATCTTAGTAATAGTGACACCTGTTGTTTAGTGTGATGAACCCCCATGGTTGGGTACAGGAGCATAGAAGTTTATAATTAAAATTGTTTTCCATAAGAAACATGAAACCATCATACATGGTCTTATAAACAGCCTTTTACTTCATAGTGGAGTGGGCGGAGTAAAGCTGTGATTATTTGTATTACTTTCTGACCATCTAGTTTGCCATTTACCATGTCCATATAAACTAAAGCTCCAGCCAATATCAGATTTGACTACTTGTTTCAAGCTATGGCACTTGGAAATGAGTGTTGTGACATGTGGCAAATGTCCAACTGTCTTGGTTAATAAGATTGGCTATATTTCAACTAGAAACAGGTAAACCAGTATACCTGTATGTACGAAGCCAGTGAATGTTATTCAAGCCAAAGAAACTGCATCTATTTATATAAATACACATGGACAGAGAATATTTTCTTGGAGCACTAAATGTGACAATTGCCCTACTGTCTGTGATAAATATACCAAACCAGCTACATAGTGCCCGACGAGGAGTTGGGTAGGTAGTGAAGAAAAACATTGACTGAAGCCTGGCAGAGGACTGAATTGTTGTCAACAGCAACAAACATACTGGGAAAGTCAAAGACAGTGAAAAAACAAACAAAAACAAAACACACAGGCATATAAATACTAACTTTCTAGGATCTTTATTGACTCCAAGTAATCCAGAGTAGAACGAGATGAATCAACGCTATACTCCGCCATCTTTATTTTAATATTAGATGCAACCATTATTCTGTAGGGGACAACGGGTCATAACTTGAGGGGAGTTAACACCCATGATTTTTAAAATGCCTTGATCAATAAGAGTCTAAGTTACAGGGAACATTATTTTCATTTTTCAGTGGACCAATAAATGCATTTGACAGGAAAATGGAAAAACTCTACCACAACAGCAATTAGAACAGCTTGCTGCATTATAAGTATCACTTCCCTGTCAAATTAGTGGTTCATGCTTATTTGAATCTGAACATAACAGGCCAATTCTATCACACCTTGCTAGGCTTGAACTTCCATCCAATCAGAGCATTCCAAATGAACATGATTCTTAACAATACTAGAGGGCGCTCTGACCAAGAAATTGCCATTATCTCAATAAAAAGAACTGAATGTCCACAGTTATGTCTGTAGGTGTACCTTACCTGCATGCAAAATGAAAGTCCAAGATTGATCGGTTATGTACGTACTTATCCAGAGTGAATTCAGACCCATTTTAACACGTAGCCAGGATAGTGAAATTAAACGGTACCCACCGAAAAATACACAGGGTCAGAACCCTGACCAACACATTGAAATAAAGTCCAAGATTGGTCGGTTATGTACGTACTTATCCAGAGTGAATTCAGACCCATTTTAACACGTAGCCAGGGTAATGAACCAATGCATTGCCTGATATTAAATCTTAACTAACGTCTTAGTACATAAGTATAAGCATTCAGTAATTTTAATGAAAAAAAGTACATTTATCTTAGTAATAGTGACACCTGTTGTTTAGTGTGATGAACCCCCATGGTTGGGTACAGGAGCATAGAAGTTTATAATTAAAATTGTTTTCCATAAGAAACATGAAACCATCATACATGGTCTTATAAACAGCCTTTTACTTCATAGTGGAGTGGGCGGAGTAAAGCTGTGATTATTTGTATTACTTTCTGACCATCTAGTTTGCCATTTACCATGTCCATATAAACTAAAGCTCCAGCCAATATCAGATTTGACTACTTGTTTCAAGCTATGGCACTTGGAAATGAGTGTTGTGACATGTGGCAAATGTCCAACTGTCTTGGTTAATAAGATTGGCTATATTTCAACTAGAAACAGGTAAACCAGTGTACCTGTATGTACGAAGCCAGTGAATGTTATTCAAGCCAAAGAAACTGCATCTATTTATATAAATACACATGGACAGAGAATATTTTCTTGGAGCACTAAATGTGACAATTGCCCTACTGTCTGTGATAAATATACCAAACCAGCTACATAGTGCCCGACGAGGAGTTGGGTAGGTAGTGAAGAAAAACATTGACTGAAGCCTGGCAGAGGACTGAATTGTTGTCAACAGCAACAAACATACTGGGAAAGTCAAAGACAGTGAAAAAACAAACAAAAACAAAACACACAGGCATATAAATACTAACTTTCTAGGATCTTTATTGACTCCAAGTAATCCAGAGTAGAACGAGATGAATCAACGCTATACTCCGCCATCTTTATTTTAATATTAGATGCAACCATTATTCTGTAGGGGACAACGGGTCATAACTTGAGGGGAGTTAACATCCATGATTTTTAAAATGCCTTGATCAATAAGAGT
Source organism: Saccoglossus kowalevskii (assembly GCF_978046115.1). NCBI lineage: Eukaryota > Metazoa > Hemichordata > Enteropneusta > Harrimaniidae > Saccoglossus > Saccoglossus kowalevskii. The sequence goes on from NW_028188703.1 coordinate 69,262, forward strand.
CTAAGTTACAGGGAACACACAGGCATATAAATACTAACTTTCTAGGATCTTTATTGACTCCAAGTAATCCAGAGTAGAACGAGATGAATCAACGCTATACTCCGCCATCTTTATTTTAATATTAGATGCAACCATTATTCTGTAGGGGACAACGGGTCATAACTTGAGGGGAGTTAACACCCATGATTTTTAAAATGCCTTGATCAATAAGAGTCTAGGTTACAGGGAACATTATTTTCATTTTTCAGTGGACCAATAAATGTATTTGACAGGAAAATGGAAAAACTCTACCACAACAGCAATTAGAACAGCTTGCTGCATTATAAGTATCACTTCCCTGTCAAATTAGTGGTTCATGCTTATTTGAATCTGAACATAACAGGCCAATTCTATCACACCTTGCTAGGCCTGAACTTCCATCCAATCAGAGCATTCCAAATGAACATGATTCTTAACAATACTAGAGGGCGCTCTGACCAAGAAATTGCCATTATCTCAATAAAAAGAACTGAATGTCCACAGTTATGTATGTAGGTGTACCTTACCTGCATGCAAAATGAAAGTCCAAGATTGATCGGTTATGTACGTACTTATCCAGAGTGAATTCAGACCCATTTTAACACGTAGCCAGGATAGTGAAATTAAACGGTACCCACCGAAAAATACACAGGGTCAGAACCCTGACCAACACATTGAAATAAAGTCCACGATTGGTCGGTTATGTACGTACTTATCCAGA